>NC_092805.1:156671249-156978775 GCF_040954645.1 Diabrotica undecimpunctata
TGAAATACCGCTTCACTGTAGACATTGAAAAGTAGTGGGGACAGCACGCAACCCTGGTGGACTCCTCTCTGTATTTTGATATTTTGGGTGTACTGGTTGTCAACTCTTACCTTGGCAGTTTGATTCCAATATAAATTAGATATAATTTTATATAATCTACAAGCTTTTTATGTTGAACTTTTTCAAATGCCTTTTCAAAGTCTACAAAACATAAGTACATGTCCTGATTCATATCCATGCATCTCTGAGCCAGCACATTCAAGCCGAACAAAGCATCTCTTGTACTCATACCATTTCTAAAGCCAAATTGTCACTAATTTCATATTCAAGAGTTTTAACAATTCTGCTGTAAATTATTTTCAAAAATGTTTTAAGTGTGTGACTCATTAAAGCTATTGTTCTGTGATCTGAGCAAGTTGTTGCACTTGGCTTTTTGGGAATTGCTACAAAGGTCGATTGCCTGGCTTAGGAATTGCAATAATTTGTGCCACTTTCCATGGAATGAGGTAGTAACCCGTTTTTATGATTGCAATGAATATCTGTCAAGTATAAAATTCCTTTTAAAAGAGTTCGTTGAAGATTTTAGCGGTAATCAGGTCGTATACAGGGGACTTTTTAGGGTTCAAGTCTGCTTGTATCTTCTGGTGAATTTTTTTGGTAGTGAATTTTTCCAAGGTTAATTTAAGTTGATACTGTGATTCTAAAAACATTTGGTCTCGTTTATTATATCAAGGTTGTTGTTGTCTGGAGGATTTGGCTGAAACACATTCACCAGGTGATCGGCAAATTCTTCGGCTTTTTATTATTGCTCCTAGCACATCTTGCATGTTGCATGTTGCCTTCCAAAGTGAGTACTAGGTAATTTCCGTTGCTGATAAGTTTTTCAGGTAATACTGAATACTATTATCCTTATGATTATTTGGAAGAATTTTTAATTGGACGGTCACTTGGTTCAATTCAGTTTTATCCTGGAGTGCGCGTGTTATTTGCCATGTTTTCTTTAATCTTTGGTTTTCTTCAATTTTTCCTTTGATTTTATTAGGCAGATGTTGCTGTGTAGTTTCCAAACGGTCTTAGTACTTTAGTAACAAAAAGAGTATTTAATAGCAAAAATATATTACTACAAAATATGATATTTTGCGCATATTTTTCAACAAGCAAAAGACCTTAAATATTTATCAATGTAGAACTGGAAAGTATTGTTCCCTATATTCTCACAGTATTTGTTAATAATATTCACAATTTCAATAAGAATTTAATTTTTCGATAGAGATAATCTATTATTAATTTGCCTATATCGTGCCATTCCATTAAGATGTGTCTATTATTTATGATTTTTTTACAACGTAATCTATATTATGAATCTCTTGTCAGAGAGTTCCTTAATTGCAATTTAACTGTCAGTAGATAAGTATGCACTTCAGCGCACTTTGACTTTTAACCCTTTATGTCACGGTTTCTCCCAATTCTTATTGAAATAATACAAGATTTTAGTCACCATTCGAACAGCCTCTTATTGGTTCTTGCACATGTTTTAATAAGCTTGGAACACGTCTTGAACAGCTTTAGCACGTCTTGAATAGCTTTGACAGGTCTTGAACAGCTTGAACGGCTAATAAAGATTTAAGGAGAAAACGTGACGTCAGGGGTCAAAGGTTAAAGTGTGCTGAAGTACATACTTATCTGCTACTGTTGATAGCATTTTTTCTTCAAGATAAAAATTTATAATAGACCGACGTAAGAAGCCTTACTCTTACATTAGTAAAATGCCAGCTTGTATTTGACTTGCGAGTATTTGCAGGCGTAAACACCAATTTGGTGCACCATCCTACATACAGTCCTGACTTGTCACTGTGTGATTTCTTTGCGTGCCAGAGAATCAGAAAGAAACTACGCGGTAAACGTTTTAAGACTCCAGATAAAGCTGTCGAAGCATACAAAAATTTGATTTCTGCGGAAAATTAATAAAGGCTCTTTAAATCCAAATCTAATCTAAATTTTTGAAAGAAAATAAACTGATTTTTCCGACAGTTATATTTCCTTCTATTATTTGTGCAAAAATTTGTTCAATTTGCAGTTGGTTATATTGCAAAAGAAAACGGAATGGAAATAGGTCAACATAAAACTAAATATTTAACAAAATCAATAAATGGTAAACTTAAAACCAATCTACCATGCAATGGAAAAATAAACCAATAGAATTATTAGAAATATTACAAAATTCTTTACAAATTACCTTTTTCATATTTTTTACTGTTATTAAAATTAATTTATAAGTTAATTATGTATTTACTGTATAAAGTAATACTATTGCAGTGAATCTGAAATCAGACTTCCAACCGCTCACATCATTTAGCCGCGAAAAACAGGATCGTCCATAGCCAATGCCCCATTCATTTCAGGAACACTAGGATGAATATTTAACCACGGCTCAAAAGATTATGCCTTGCATCCGTTTAGAACAGGATATTCTCACCCCCGAAACAAGTCAGCTTCCCTTTTCGACTTCTCGCAATGCAGGAAATATCCATCAACCTGTATACGCACATGTAAACCAACTGTGCGAATTTTGCTTTTGCTTGGGGTGCAGTAATTAGGACATTTTTCTGCCTTTAACAAAGTAATGTAAAGCGTGTGAAATTATGCGACGATATGATTTTTAAGATTTAAAAGCCGGTAATTATTCTCTATAGGCTGGTTTTGTTGCAGTAAATAGTCATAACTTTTCTCATTTTTTTGCGAAATATACACAAAAGAATAAGAATAAAAAAAATGGGTAAAATATATTGATTAAAGTAAATTCAGATTCAGAAATAATTTTGAGATAAGATAGGCACTCTTTACATTAAATATTCTGATATAAAAGTATCCAGATCTGAAAGTCTTCTTATGTTATGTTTTATATATCGTAGAAAAGTCATTGATTAAATTGTGGTTAAGGAAGAATGATTTCATTTTTAGGAACGTTGTGAGAGCTGCTTCAATTCAGCACTTGATCTCTTTACTTGGGTCTAGTTGGTCTGTAATATAGCATGCCAGATATTTAAAGTGAATACCTTTCTTAATGTGGCCAACACTTACTAAGACAAATGCATATGCTTATGAACAAGATTTTCAATGACGAAAAGATCCCAGCTACTGGAAAACCGGGATTATATGCCCAATCCAATATAGCCCTCTTGTTCACAGCGTACACAGTTTTTACTGATATACTAAATAAACGAGTCCAACAACTAACTGAAAATATTGTCGGGGAATATCAAACCGGTTTCCGATAAGGAAGATCTACAACTGAGCAGCTATTCGCAGTGAAACAAATCCTAAACAAATCGTGGGAATACGACATTGACGACCACAACGTATTCATAGATTTCAAACAGACCTTCGACTCAGTTAATAGACTAAAATTATATCAAATATTTCATAGCTTTAACATCTCCCAAAAATACATCTGACTTGTAAAACCAACAATGGACTCACTGAGAACTTTTCAATAGTCAAAGGAGTAAAACAAGGAAGCGGGCTGGCACCGACACTATTCAACCTGACTCTTGAATATGTGATAAGATAGCTAAATATAGGAAGAGGTAATCTCCTAACAAATAAATCAATACAAATTGCCGCCTATGCCAATGACATTAGCATCATGTCTAGCAGAACAGAAGAGGCGGCAGAAATATATTCAAAATTAAAAACAGGGACAGAAGAGACCGAATTAGAAATAAATATTCAAATGACAAAAAAACTAACACAGGCCAGAGCTAGGGGAAAAAAGACACACGGTTGAATTAGAGGACAATATCAAATTTGGAGAAAGTTTCACATATCTGCGAGTTACATTAAACACGGATGGAATAGAACCAGAAATTCAAAAAAGAATAGTAAAGGGAAACAAAACTTACTTTTCTCTCGCCCATGTGTTCCGCTCCAAAAACACGCACTGGGGATCAAAAATCAAAGTCTACAAAACTAATATCAGACCAATAGCATGTTATGGATGCGAGACATGGGTGATGACAGAAGACACAGAAGTTTGAAAGAAAAGTTCTAAGAAAGATATTTGGACCTATTAACGAAAACGAAGTAAGGAGATCCAGGTACAACTATGAACTTTAAAAACTGTTCAAAGAGGCACGATCTCAAAATTCGTTAAACTTCAGATACTTTGATGTGCTGGTCATGTAGTGGGACTTGAGACTGAAATATTTCCAAAAAGAGCACTAGATAGTAAAATGCAGGGTGCAAGACCAAAAGGAAGGCCACGGAAAAGGTGGGAGGATGAAGTGACAGCGGACGCGCAAAATTTGCTAGACGTGAGAACCTGTAGACAAGGTTGGAGGCATATTTTGGGGAGGGCAAGGCTCTATTTGGGCTGTAGCGACATTGGAGAGAGAGAACTCTCTTAATGTTTTGTTGATCTATCTGTAGGGAAGCATTGTCGTTAGTTGGTGACTAAATGTCATAAATGAAAACCTATATTGCTCACAGTAATTTGTTTGCATGTACGACTGAAAATTTGGTATTATTATTTATTTGTTTTTAACTCACAACAGGCCTTGAATGCAGAGGAAAAAAAATAACATTTTTATTTTAAAATATATATAATTTTCATTATTTAAAAACCAAATTATCCCACATATCGTAAGCTTCCTTCCAGTGCTTTATTTTCGGGAACTTTAAGTTATCCTCCACTTTTTCCCACCATCACTTTCTCGGTCTGTCTCGTCCTCTTGGGCCAATTAACCTTCTGTGCAGCACAATTTTAGGCATTTGCGATATGTTCTAATCTACGTATCCTTGTGCTTTCAAAAAGTCGGTGATGCTGGGTTCTTTATATATCTCCATTAGTTCTTTGTTGTTCCTTCTTTGTCACCTACATTAAGTCATTTTCCCGCCAAAGAAGTATCTTAGTATTTTTCTGTCCCATTTATTTTTAATATTTCCTCCTTTTTATTTAGTACCCAACTATCACAGGCGTATGCTGCCGTCGGTCTAATCAGTCTTTGGTATATTCTTCTTCTTCTTCTTCAAGTGCCCTCTCCGCTGCGGAGTTTGGCAATCATCATTGCTATTCGTATCTTTGAAGCTGTTGCTCTAAATAATTGGTTAGATGTGCACTGGAACCAGTCTCTTAAATTGCGCAGCCAAGATATACGTCGTCTCCCCACGCTTCGTTTGCCCTGAATCTTTCCTTGGATAATTAACTGGAGCAATCGGTACTTTTTCCCTCTCATCACATGACCAAGATATTCCAACTTTCTTCTCTTGATGGTGATCAACAGCTCCCGTTCTTTGTTCGTTCTTCGAAGAACTACAGTATTTGTTATTTTGTCTGTCCAAGGTATTTTTGGTATATTCTTAGTTTGCACTTTCTGGATACGTATTTTGACTTCATTTGTGATTTCTAATTGCATAACTTCTTGTGTCCTTTTGCTAGTCTTGCTTCCAGAAATATGACAAGTCGAAAATACAGTATAAATGAGTATAATGCTAGCGCTAGCCTAGGAATCTTCGATTAGGAGGTGAAATTCGAACTGGCTTCTAACTAAAAATGTGCGTTCTTTTATCCCTGAGATTCCTTTGTTCTCAGGGATTATGACGTAGATTATCGGACTTTCCAACCAGGGAGCCAATCGGCAATTTTTGCCGCTTTTGATTGGTGACGTAAAACTAAGTTATATCACAATATTGATAAAGGGTATCTACAGAGCAAAAGACTGCACCACCTGAGTTATGCTGATGACATAGTTTTGATATAGGATGACCTAAGCGAAATCAACACCATGTTATAAGGACTGGAAAGAGCGTGCAAAGAAATTGGTTTAAAAATAAATATCCCCAAACCAAAATACATCACGACTGGGCACGTTACTCGTGTTCAGTAACAAGACTTGAACCGGACTGATGCAAATAATAGATAATGTTGCCTAAACCGGAATAATAGACAATGTTAGCGTTTTTCGGTTCGCAAATACTTGTCTCATGCTTAAGTCAGAAAAAATCTGACATGAGCTTTGCTAAAATTGTCACGCTTATTGTTTATCATCGAATATATATTTATTTTACTTTCTGTGTTGTTGCCGTAATTGTTTTTATGTACTTCTATAATATATACTTCTTTTTTTTATATTCTAAATATCTTGAATTATGTTATGATTTTGATAATTCAAGAATTGTAAATATCAGCCTATAATATATATATTTAATATAAATAATTACAAGTACTGTAGTTCCAAACATCGCATTATGAGATAATATTCTAATTTGTGAAGGAGGTAGTAAAACATACATAATTTATATTTCTAACCGTAACCGACTAGTTTTATATCTCAGTCCATAAAAGAACAATACTTAAAACATGCACGGATTTAGGTACTTTCAAAAGTACTCTAAATGACAACATAAATTATACAAATCGTTGCGTTCTTATTTTTATTTTATCCCAAACTCCAGAGCCATTTTTCTTCTGGGCGATAAAGAGCTGAAACAAGAAGATTTATGTCCAAAAAGCAAACAAATATCGAAAAAGGGACTGCTGGCTACCTGTCCGAATTGGCGGGAAAAGTTACTACACGCGAAACCAAACATGATAACATAGTAAAGATAAGGAAAGATTGTGTTCTCTCGGAGAACCAGACAGCCTGTCTACCACGAAGCTTTCAATAAAAATTTATGCGTTTCAGTGGCGTAGGTACATAAACTGTAATGTTCAAAATTAAATTTCAAATGTTTAGCAAAAATGAAGATAACAGATTACAGACACTAAAACAAAAAACTAGAATTGGATTTTACAAATAATCTATTGATCCGCTTGAGAGCTATTGACCTCGCAAAAAACACAAAAATTTTACCAAAACTGAGTGAGAATGATGGAGCAAATGGGGACCGAATTAAAAACAAAATTCTGCTAATCAACAAAAAGAACGTGTAAAGCTCCAAATATGTTTTTATTGAGAAAACCATTCACAAAATGGATATTAAAGGGTGGTATAATAAAGAATACTGATTTTTTTAAAATATTCCTACAGTTTTTAAAAAATTACCATTTTATGGATTGAAAAATTGTCCTAGTATAAATAAGGACAAATAATTACAAACAGTTAACGTGTTAAGCTACTGTGTTGATTGGCAACAAGTAATAAATAACAATAATACTGCAAGGCAGAAATGTCTGCAAAGGAATTCCCGATTGAATAGAAGGGCATATGAAGAACTAAGAAGGGATGCAAGGAGAATATGTAGAAGGAAAAAGAGAGAAATAAAGTTAAATATAAAAATACAATAAATTAAAGACTATAATAACAGAAGAGAGACTACCAATTTTTACAAGGAAAGCAAGCGATACACTCAAGGAGACATGACAAGTACAACAGTCTGCACGTACAAAAACGGGGCAATTATCAGCGAGAAAGAGGAACTAATGAAAAGGTGGTAGGAACATTTTTAAGAGCTCTTAAACCCACAAAAATGACAAAACCAAGAAGAAGAAATAATTCATCACACAGCAGAACAACTAGTTCAGGAACCAACATTGAAAGAAACTATATATGTCATAACAAATCTGAAAAATAACAAAGCGCCTGGGACAGATGAAATAACTGCAGAACTGATGAATAATGGTGGACATGTGATGTGCTATGGAAGCGTATCCATAAACTGATCTGCCGCATATGGATAATGGAAGTTCGTTACGAATTATATCTACATGAAGCGTTCTTAAACATTTTCTGAAAAATATCAGGCGCCATCTAGTGTCCTCTGGATTAGAGGGACCGAGTATGTCATCGTAGTAGGTTTTCTTCTAATAAAACTAGATTACACTAGTCAGTGAATGACGAAAAGGTTTTGTATTAAACATGTGTAAGTGTTTTTACAGGTTATAAAAAAAATTACCGTTTTAACTAGCTAAAAACTAATATTTAATCACGAAAAGCAATAAAATCAGGTATACTATTATACTGATGATAAAAAATGATGATGAAAGAAACAGCACTGCTAGAACCTAAAACAAATAATAATAAAAAAAATACGTTTCAATTTTTAAACGCTTTCATATATCTTGTGCTTGTGACGTTGCTCTATTTCCAGCGATACGTTATGTCTCTCGTGCCAGTTTTTCCTCACGTGCATAGATACAAAGTTACATAGCCTAGATACATAGTTACTTGTTTTTTAGATTCTTATGATGGACTTTTATACTCATCAACCTTTAAACCCCACTCTACCCTACATTGTTATAGAAGATGAAATATAGACAAAAACATTATTTTATCGAGAAAATAGCTGCCAGCACGATATTATTGTAGCGTTTTACCAATAAAACGAGCGGTTCTAATTTAAGTAAATATATTTATTTATAAGTTTACAGTATGATAATATCTTATCAACTAATATCGTCGCATCTTATATTATGTATATAAGTTATTATGTACTAGAATAATCTGGAATAGTCCACCTCTATTCTCACTTGAACACCTCGATCTGTCAACTGGTCGATACATCAGGAACATTCTCGAACACACATCAATGTCTCGAGAGATGCAACCGTTATATGGGGTACGTCGAAATAAGCTTGTTCCTTACACTGCTCCCCTCTTAGATCTGAGCGTCCCGATCAGCAACTTTACATGAAGGCCCAGGACGGCGGAATCTACAGGACTCTCCAGTTCTGCATAAACTCATCAGAAACAACTAACAGTCTACTGTCTTTGAAGGACACGATCCCTTCAAGTTCATAAATGTTGTTCATTCTCAACTTCAGGTGGTCGACATATTCTTCGCTTGCAACATGTTGTTCGGAAGGTCTGCAGCCAAACTCTAGGTCGCACGGCAAGCGAACTTCACGACATTACATCAGCCAGGTTGGAGTCTTGCCTGTAGTTTTATTCACAGTCGAGCAGTAGGCCATTAGGAATAAATGAATGTGCTGCTCCCAATCTCTTTCATGTTCTGATATAACTTTGGAGAGGTGTCTACCCATCGTTAGGTTCATCCTCTCGACCATTCCATCTGATTGAGGATGCAGGGGATGTCGTTCTGGTCTTATTGACAGCAATCAATTTACAAACGTTTTGAAAAAGGGTTGATTCAAAGTTTCGCCCTTGGTGGAGTGGATCTCCAAGGGAACACCAAATCGTCTAAAGAATTCTTTAACGAGTACCTCTGCAACGGTAGCAGCTTCTTGGTTTGGTATCGCATGAGCCTCAGTCCATTTCGTAAAATAATCCATGGATACTAGGATATATTTATTTCTATCATTCCTATCTGGAAATGGACCTGCAATGTCGATTGTTACCCCTTCCATAGGAATACCAACATTGTACTGTTTCATGGGTGCCCTCTTTTTACCAACTGGACCATTACTGGTTGCACACAGTTCACATTTCCGGCACCATCTTCTTACAGCTTCTTTACAGTTCACCCAATAGAACCGTTCCCAAACCTTTTCCAGAATCTTCGTAATACCAAAGTGTCCACCACCACAATACTTCTGACACTTTACTTTTACCATCATTGTTTCTAAAGGTTCTATAAAGAAGATCTATACGTCAAAATAAGCTTGTTCGTTACAATATCAACAATTTTCAGGGTTTGAATAGTGTAACAAGAGGATACAGTAACAATGACTTTTGCTATAACATAATAAGCAGTTTATTTCTTAATAGTTACATAGATGTCATCGTGACGTTACAAAATAATGATTAACCTATACAGCCAGGAATGATAGTGTTTGGTTTCTTGTAATTATAATTAATATTATTAAAAAATTAAAATAAACCAAAGCAACAACATATAAAATATAAGTAAATAAATCTTGCATGGTCTGCTCGTGCTTAAGAAAAAGATAAACAGATAATAGTCTTGAAGAACAAAGAGGAAAAATATCCAACTGGGAATATATAAAATTGTACTAAACAGGCTAATTCTGAATCCTATAAATAACTTTAACTGTTCAACAAAACTTAGGTGGTATGAAAGATTTTATTATTTTTCTTCTTTTTCTTTCAACAGTCTTTGACTGTTTACTCCTGAACGTAAGCCTTCATTTGGTGTTTCCATTTTAATTTGCCTGTTGTTACCTGTTGCTATTGCCTTCTACATTGGAGACGCGATATTTTGAAATTATTCCCAACATAAGCCATTTCACTGTGCGCGCTGTGTTAGTCTCATTTTGTTGGCGGCCTTATCTCTAGACCGTAGGTCATGACTGGAAGCATGCAAGAATTGAAAACTTTTCCCTTAACGTTTATAGAAATATTGCTACCAACAGCAGCCCATGTCATGCGCATTCCTTGGTCTAATTTCTCGTGTTGGTTTTCTCTGCTGAACTTTATTAGATGATCCAAGTAAATATATACTCCCACCTTTCCTTTATAACACTTCCTCCCACACAGTAACTGAGACTTCCTCCAAAATATTTAAACTTATTTGCTCCCAGTTAAACTGCTTGAAAATGTCCTCTAGAACAAATGTGAATAACTTTGCAGAAATTATATCGTCTTGTCTCACCCCTCTCTGAATATGTATTTTGTCATATTTTGTGTTCTCCTTAATTTCTAATGTAGCATTTTAGTATTCGCGTTATCTATTACATCGAATACGGCTTACAGTTCAACTAAATCAAACGCCTTGTGATAGTCAACAAAGGCTAAGTGTGTCGAAACATTTTATTTGTTGCATTTCTCTATCATATCTCTATCTATCAATGTTCGCATGTTTTGAATATGTTCTTTAGTGTTATAAACTTTGCAGAAACCTGCCTAATCTGGAGGTTGATAGCTTTCAACTTTATTAGATAACCTTTTTTTGGCTAAGTGGAAAGGAATATATTCCTATTACTGTTGGATTCGATCCGGAAAGGGACACATGCTAGAGAATAGCATGCAGAATATGGATTATATGCGCTGTATGTTCCCTTGACTGTCGCCTACCAAAAATCACCCCTTTTTAGGAAAAGCGATAAGGACCACTTAAAATAACATGTAGAGACAGTATTGTCAAGAAAAAAATATGTGGGAGGGTGAAAAGTTTAGGTTTATGTGACCTGACAGGAGAGAAATGTAAAAATAAAAAAGGGAGTACACGAGGTCAAATAAACATCGCACAAAATACAATTATGGACCTGGCTGTAAATATAGACCCCTTACATGGTTTTAATTGTATCAATTTGTTTTGTGCAACCGTTCCTAGCCTTGATCTTAGGTTATTTCGTTCTCTTCGAAAACTAGTGCAAGTAAAATTGCAGTGTTCTGCGTCATCTATGACTGCACAATCTATACACAAATCCTTTGTGGTCTTTTTTATTCTATATCATGTACGGCCTAAAGGATCATGACCAGTGAGAAATTGTGTAAAATAATAATGTAACCTTCTGACGCTACATTTGGACCATGTCATCACATCGGGAATTAACAACTTGGTTCATTGAGCCTTCGCTGTTTGTGCCTCCCATTCATTTTCCATATTTAGAGCAAATGTGATCTCACTTCGGATTTTATTTCCGGTAGATGACCGTTCTCTCTTCTTGTATATGTTTGCTCTTTCTTTAGCTATGAAGTGAATAGAAAGCGCACCTGTTATGACCTATAGGACAATCGTAGAAATAGTCCGGAACGCCCTTGCTACCTTAAGTAGGGGCTATTTTTATGCCTTTGAAAACAGTTCTTTATATTTAGCCATTTTTAAGGCTTCATACCATATGAGAGCGTCGTATAAGAGGTTAAAATATACAACTTAAAGGTACATTCTTCTTTTGATAGCACTTGGACCGCCGACGTTTGGCATATTTTTTATTAATGCCACGATTCTCCCTTCTGCTCCATGGACTGCTTTCATCAGGTACTTTATAAATCTTAGACCTGTGTCTAGTTGGATGCCCAGATATTGAGCACATTTCATGGGCTGTATCCTTGTACTGCTTATTACAAAAATAACATTTGGACGGGCTCTAAAGGTGGGTACACATATGCGAGCCGAACTGTTTGCGAACTGCTCGTGAGCTGTTCGCGAAGAGTTTGTTGAAAATATGTTTATGTTCAGGCTATCCAATACCCTAAGTATCTAATAACAAACCGAGAATTAATTTACTTCGTTATTCTAAACATTTCGGTATTTTGTTTAGATTATCTGTTAGTAATTTCTCTCGTTACTTTTGAATAAGCCGCGCTCGTTCAGCAATTTTGTTTAACCGAATGATCTCATCGCACACTTAGCAGAAACAATTTATAGACACAATTTATAGTTCTGCGAACATTCTTTGTGTTCGTCCCAAAAACCGACAGGCTGTGGTTCCTGACGAGCAACGAACGAGCAGCTCGCAAGCGGTTCGTCCCGTCATACAAATTAACGAATATAGCGTTCACAAACGCCCGCCTTTAGACTTTTTAAGATTAAAATTTTTTTTTTTTTTCTGTTGTCAACTCTACACCATGTTTTATCATCCATGTGTTGACTTTTCTGCAGCTTCTATTGAATTGACTAGCATCCCTAACCCCACGTTGTTTTTTAATCGATTATTGTTAGTAATAAATTTTGTGAGAACTTTGTTGGATTTTATTATAAATTAGTTAAATTAAATCTATATGGATACATTTGTCCCCGACACTGGTCTGTAGGCTTCATATATCAATCTTGACATATTCTGAGATGAGGCTTTGGGCCGTGTTTGGACTTGGACTAGTTTGCGTTAAGATTAGAGTTCTTCAAAATTCTCTTTTTTGATATAGGGTTGTTTACTGAAGTAATTTACTTGAAAATGTGTGATTGAATAAGTAATTTTAAAGTATTCAGCCCTTAGCAGGTTATAAAATAAGAGCAGGTAGTATAGAAATATATTACGGCCTTAAAGGCGTCCAAGGTATTTTTAAAATAAACATTTCAGAAAATTTATATTTTGTTTATTTGAGGGTATATAAACTAAAAATAAATTTTACCAGGAAAGACTTTAAAAAACTTCCCTAATTAGAAAAGTTAGTATAATATTAGCTATTTACTATCCAAATATAAATAATATAACAATCACCATCTAACGATGATATATACCATTAGATAAGTTACTGAAGTCTACAACATTTGAGATTGCTAACTCTTAACCGGAAGCCTATATATAGCAAAAACAATTTAAATCAGTGTAAAAATTTTACATAAGCTCCTGACCAGAGTACTAAAATTTACAAAACACCTTATTCAAGACCGATTCTTCTTTGATTTCTAGTATGTTTCTAATATTTAAGTACTAAGCAAGTCGGTCAAGAATAATAGTAGGATACTAGTCCAGCGATCATCATTATTCAGTTTTTAAATTTGCTCGCTCTTGAATTCTTCCATAGCTATCTTCTTATTCACTGTGTATTTAATTTGTGCAAATGAAGATTTTCTATTTCTGAAGACATCCTATAAATAGCTGTGTACTCAATAAATAACTTAGTTCGCTTTAATATATTTTAACATCGTCCATTCTTGTGACATCATTATCATCAATTGCGTTACAATTCTTCTTGAGTCTTTTTTCCGTTTACTAATGCCTTTCATTCTTGTCGTTCCTGTGCCACTATTTCTCATAGTCTTATACCCATTTTGCCATATCCTCTCTGACTGCACCTTTCCACCTTTTTCTATGCTGTCCTATAGATATTCTCCCATCTGACTGGGATATCTCCCTGATATATCTCACTAGATTTTCCTTTTCGAAACGGACTTAAAGATATCAGAAGATTTAAACCAGAGTGATGGATTAACATACTTAACCACAAAACAGAAAAGAATGGATGCCATTAAAGCGCTGAAGAATAATAAAGCCCCAGGTATTGACAACATACTAGCTGAAATTTTCAAAATTGGAGTACAGGAATTGTAGATAGATTTCATAAACTTTCATAAACAAACTTGCGGAACATAGGAAAAATTCAAGGAGACTGGAAAAAAGCAATTATATTTCGAATCCACAAGAAGAGAGACAAAGTCAGCACAAAAACTACAGAGTCATATCCTTATTAAGTCATATCTATAGTCATATCTGCCAAGGGACAGAAGCAGGTAGGCGGGTAGGGTAGGTAGCTCTGACTCTGTTTAATATATGTGTAGAATACGTTATAAAAAAATGTAAACCCAAAAAAATATATTTAATATATAAGTCCTAAACAGATTGTGATATACTTAGACGATGTACACTTGATGGTCCGAACCGTAACAGGCATCATAGAACTTTACGTTGAGTTTAAAAAAAATGCAAAAGAAATAGGGCTAGGTGTCAGCGTAGATAATGCTAAAACCCTAATACATACAAGCAAGGAAACTACGAAACTTGCAAAATTTGACAATACAAAACGCAAATATTGAAGTTCTAAAACAGTCCACTTATCTAGGTATGCAGATAACTAAAAACGGCAGAGAGGAGGAGGAAATACGAAAAAAGATAATGCTTGCTAACAAAGCATAGTTCTTCTCTGTGTAGCAGGTGTTTGGATCAAGAGACATCCATAGGGAACTAAAGTTCAAAATATATAAAACCACTATACGACCAGTAGAACATATGACAGAGAAACATGGATCATGACAAAAAAAACAATCAACTTTGTTAATACTTTTGAAAGGAAGGTATTGAGAAGGATATTGGGACCCATCTACGACATGTGTTCAACCACGAGTTATCAATATTACAAAGAACCTTATAAAAATACAATAATTGCGCTGGCAAGTCACCTTATAAGAATGGATAATAATAGAACACCTAGAAGAATGCTTAGTGGAACTATGATGAGACATCGGCCAGTACCGAAGACCAAGAAAGAGGTGGCTAGACAAAGTGAGAACCGATGCTAAGCAACTAAGAAGGGGATGCTTGGAGGTGGATGCTGAGGAGGACCAAGGCTCGACTTGGGATGTAGCGCCATTTTAGAGAGAGAAAGAGAGAGAGAAAGAAGACTCTGTTGCTAAATCATCTTCTCTTTTTGGTTTCTGGTTTTCTATCGTCTTGATAAACTTATGCGGTCTTTTTTATTATTGAAAGATGTAGGATAACGGAATATATATTGGTGATACAAGTAATTTCTTGATAATTTTTAAGCAGACTACCACACAGTTCCCTATGCAAGCAGATTCATGACGCAGCGCAAGTATTTATTTTTTGAATAGCGGCTGTTTTTTTTTCGAGTTTTTGCAGACATTATTCAACAATTTTTAACAAGGTTAACTTTCGATCTATTTTGTTTTTTATTTAAAATAAAATAGAGAAGTGTAGTATATTGTGCAAAAGATATTGTTTTGAGGAATCTGTAAATGTATATATAATAGTCTCCCGTTTTATACCGCCTCGCGGCTTTGGGAGTATAGCAGGGTAGTCTGCTATATCTAGGGCCTACAGTATACAAGGAAGGTAACATGGCCAGTGCTACGCGTCAACCGCCTATTATTACCCCTGGTTTTACCCAAGGTACTCATTTTATTCAGGCTGAGTCGACCTGGGGCCTATAGACATTTTTAAAAATGTCTAGTTGTTCTTGCCGGCGGTAGGATTCGAACTCCGGACCACCGGCGTGCGAGGCAAGCATCCTACCGCTTGCGCTACGCAGTCCCTGTAAATGGCATCTGTAAATGTATTTTATTTTTAAAATTTGTTAACTTTTTTTATCGTCAAATTATGTATACAAGATTCCGATATCACCAAATAATCTATTTAATTTTCACTTTTAGATTGCTAATGAAAGAAGAGGGTAAATATAGAAAATATATTAAACAGTAAGAAAGGAAGCAGAGGTCCCATGGAGCACTTTGAAATGTTACCTAGAGAATGAAGAAAATTTTGTGAGAAAACTGGGTAGACCTTATGCATTTTCATGTGATTTAGAAATGAGGCTTTTTTTTTCGTGATTATAAACCCCAGGTATTTAAATTTATCCTTTCCTTTGATTGTTACGTTGTCATCAATCTGTAGATCTTCTATGTCTTCTTCACTTGTAGATAGGTACTCTGTTTTCGCGAGGTTAATATCTAGGCCAGCCTTGGTATATTCTTCTTGTAGTTTCTTCATCATGTAGCTGAGGTCGTCTTGGTCTTGTGTAATCACTACTTGATCGTCTGCAAAGCTTAACGTATATAGGTATTCGTTCCGTACCGGTACTCCCATGCCTTCCCATATTCTTTTCCATGTAGTCAAGGCTTTCTCTAAGTATATTTTGAATAGGGTTGGAGATGTGGAACAATCTTGCAGGAGCCCTTTTGTTGTGGTGAAGTCTCCTATGATTCTTGTTCCCATTTTAATGGACACTTTATTTTCTTTATACAGAGCTTTTGTAGCTTCTATGAGTTCCGTCTGTATTTCTAATTTGTATATTGCCTCCCATAGTTCTGAACTTGGTACAGAGTCATACGCCTTTCTCAGGTCCACAAATGCCAAGTGTATATCTCTATTTTTTGCTTTTTTTCTTTTTCAACAGTTGTTCCAGTGTGTATATGTGGTCTATGCATGCCTGCCTGATCCTCACCGATTTTGCCTTTTATCGCTTGCTCTATCTTTTCTCGCAGTATCTTCCCATATAATCTTCCTATTGATGATATTACGCTTATTCCTCTGTAGTTTTCGCATCGTTTTCTATCTCCTTTCTTAAATATAGATGTCATATATGCCTCCGTCCATTCCTTTGGGAGCTGTTCTCCATTTATGGCTTTCTGAAATATCCATTGTATCATCCGGTGTAATTTTTCTGATCCGTATTTTATAAACTCAGGTGAGATGCCTCCAGGTCCCGGTGCTTTCTTATTTTTGATTGCTTTTATGGCCGTTCTTTTAAATATTTACCACAAATAATAAGTAACGTAATAAAGCAAAACTGACTTCTTGCTTAGTTGTCAAATTCTTATATTAATAGTATTTTTCATTTTTATCGCCAACATATCTTTCTTTACCCTATGTTTTCTGTCAATGGTTTTATTTCAGTCAATTGATATTTGACTTATTTGTATGAAGACAAGAATGGCATCGGTGTAGGACTATAATTTTATATAAATTTCAATGTCGTGCTCAGTACATTTACACCTCTGTGTTTCGAAGATATTTTCTTATCAAACTTATTTAAAATAAAAATGGTACTGCTCGCCCAACATTCGCTTGAAATTTTATGCTGATAAAATTTTTTATGAAGTTTGAAAATCAGTTCCATCCAGGATTTGTGGGCGATTTTCTTTCTGACCTTTGTATCGCTTATAGAATTAAAGATTTACTTTCCTAACATTGAAGTATTAATGTTGTGAACAGTTTTCTTAGTGTAAATTTTAATGTCTATTGGTGAATTGGCAGGAAGCAGATCGATATTGATACGCTGTTTACATCGATACATTGATATGACATAAACATCCCCTAGCTTTCTATAGCTCTACTTATTTTAACTTGTGGTAGTCACAATTGCTGTTTTTTATTTAGTCTGGTTTCCTACATAACTCCATTCCATAAATAAATTATTGTTTCATTAACTTCTGTTAATCAAACAGTTAATGAAAGCTGTTTGTTTTATTAAGAAGTATCCCTCAACAGATCGTTTCTAGTTTTAGTCGATTTACTTAATTTTTATTTAGTCTGAACGACCACCATCTGTGAATTCTCCAGTGTAAATGTAAAAAAACTGCTGTAATCATGACTAAAATAATGATAAATAAAGCGAACATGTCTAAAATTTGGTGGTTAATGGATGATCATCAAAAATAAAATTCAACTGAGTAAAGATTATCGGGTTAAGATCCGTTGCAGATAACTTGGAGCAAAAATAACGTTATAACGCTGTATTTATACCGATCCGAGCATGGAAGGTTTGATGAATTTGTGCTCCCTAGCCATATAATTTATCAGAGTAATTGCAAGCGTTTGCTAAAAGTTTTAATCTTTTGCACATTTTGTATATCCCAGAAGACAGAAAAAGATATTAATAAATCGTTATCATTCACGGTCATCAAAGAGGGAAGACATCAAACTGAAGAGGGAAATATTCTGGAGACATTCGTTGAACTTTTCGAGTTTGAATTTGTATCAGCTTGAGTGTCTGTCGAAGCAGCGATGGTGAAATAATGATACAGACGTACGATATAAAATGTTCGTAAATACGGTTGTGGATTCGTCGGTTTGTCTGTCCTATGTATGTTCGTGGACCAGTGAAACAAGGTATCTCGTAGATACCATGGTCTTCATTGCGGATTTGGTCTTTTACGGATCCGTCGAGATTGGACAACTTGAAGTGAGTAGTGAAGATGGTTTTGATGTTTAGAGAGTAAAGAGTTCTACTGATCTTGTCATTGATACCTTTGATAAAGTGTAGAAATATTTTGGGTTGATCAGGCAAGGTTTCTTTTTCGGATGGAATGGGGTTTAGATGTTTTTGAATGCTCGTATTGATTTGGGTTTTGTGGTAGCCGTTTTGTAAAAGTGTTCGCTTTATTGAATTGATTTCAGATGATCTGTGATTGTCGCCGCAAAGTCTTATGTAAAGGTAAACTCAGACCGTGTTTGCTTTATTGAATTGATTTCGGATGATCTGTGATTGTCCTCGCTAAGTCTTATGAAACGGAAAACAAGAGTGTTGATTACTGAATTGAGCTGTGAGTGGTGATGATGTGACTAGACATTGAGATAACGGTTTATATGGGTGGGATTCCGGTACACAGAATAGGAAAAACTGTAAGGTGGTTATTTCTGAATAAGAACATCAAGGAATAACAAAGACGCCTCAGACTCAACTTCCATCGTGAATTGAATACTGTGATGTATTCCATTCAGGTGGAAGAGGAAGAGATCTATGCGTCTTTACTATGGGGCCAAATAACAAAGGTATCATCAACGTACCGTAACCAGCAGGTGGGTTTGAGATTTGATGACGAAAGGGCTGTTGTTTCGAAATGTTCCATAGAGATATCAGCTACTACGTGAGAGAGGGTGATCCCATTGGGGCACTTTTGATTTGACAAGAGAAATGATTTTGGAATGAAAAGTATGTACTAGACATGCAGTGATTTATCAGAGAAAACGTGTCTTGGAGATTTGATGTTTAGAGTCAAAGATGGAAATGGTTTCATAGGTAGGAATGTTGGTGAATAAAGAAACACTGTCAAAACTAACTACTATATCTGAGGTTGAAATAGAAATGTTTTTCAGAAGATCCATAAAATGGAAAGAATGGCTGACGGGGCTGAAGATAAGTTGGGTTGAAAGAGTTACAAACTTTGAAGTAATGCGAAGGATAGGAAAAGATCCAGAAACTTTGTCAACGATCAAACGAAGAAAACTCGAATATTTGCGTCACCTGATGAGAGGACATAAATACACATTACTTTAAAATATAATGCAAGAAAAAATAGAAGGAAAATGGAATCCAGGCCATAGAAGAATGTCATGGTTGCGTAATTTGAGAGAGTGGTTTCGCTGTACCACTAATAAACTCTTTAGGCCAGCTGTAAACAAGGTCAGGATAGCCTTGATGATTTCCAATCTCCGATAGCAGTGGCACAAGAAGAAGAGAAGAAGTTGACACAGGACGAGGCGTTTTCAGCTTATGGTTGTAAAATAAGACGAGATAATTCGGGATGATTTTTCCCTAGGAATCAGAGATTTTTTGATGTATGGAGGAAGAGTAGACTTATTTATAGTGGATTTGGTCGTTTTTTCTAGATAGGGGGTGGAATCGTTTGGGAGGCGTTTGTATTTTGTGGAATTGAGAAGTTCAAACATTTTGTCAAAATATTTAGAAGAGTTGAAAATCACGGTGGCATTACCTTTATCGGCCGGAAGGATGACAATGTCAGGGTTCTTATAAAGTTCTTTGAGTGCATATCTTTCTGAAAGACTAATGATGGTGGGGGTTTGAAAGTATGGAGAATTCTCGCTGACAGATAAATTGGGCCAGTTTGCGTTTCTGGATTTGGGTTTTGTTCTCAGAAATGTGTTGGGCTTTTTGGTAAGAAAGACGATCGAAAGTGTCCCATAATAGTGGATGTATATTATGAGAGTGGATGTCATTGTAGGTTTTGAAAAGTTGGGAATTTTTTGTGTCTAAGTTGCGTCGGGTAGAATGAATTGAATTTCGAAGAAGCGAAAAACCAGTTGCTCTAAGAATTTTGAAAATGAATAAAGATTTATTGTGATGTTTAACTTAAAGATATTTTGGAATGACTTAATGGTCACGACACGATTTAAGGAAAGCAAGGTCACAGAGAAGACAGTATTGTCGTCTTCGAAGATTAGAAAAAGCGTTAATAAGAATGAAAAATTCCTCCGCGTAGAGGCGAGTGAAATGCGCGAAAAATTTCCGTGGTCAGGTAAATGAAAATTACTAAGTTCTCGGAAAGAACCGCTTTGAGAATTTAAAATTCGACATTTCGGCACCCATTTTGGAGCCATTTTCAAGAAGATATGGTTCCGTTCGAGCTCGGGATCTTAATCTGCCTACTCCCCTCACTCGTGACGTACCAGTATCTTGCTCTCCAGAAATATGAGAACCGTCAAACGGCACTGAGGTCTCAATCTGTTTACTCCTCAGTTTCGAGTGACGACTAATCTTACCATGGGTAGCTACTTTTATACCATTAGTATGCGCGGGAACGGTGTACGCGGAAACGGTCTGAGTTTCCCATTCCATAAGACAGCGACAACAATCACAGATAATCCGAAATCAATTTAATAAAGCAAACAGTCTTACAAAACGGCTGCCACAAAACCCAAATCAATAGGAGCATTCAAAAATATCTAAACCACATTCCATCCGAAAAAAAAAAAAAACTCGCCGCCTGATCAACAAAAAATCTTTTTACCTTTTATCAAAGGTGTCACTGACAAGATCAGTAGAACTCTTAACCCTCTAAATATCAAAACCATCTTCAATACTCACTCCAAGTTGGTCCAATCTCGTCAGATCCGTAAAAAAACCAAATACCCAATGAAGACAATGGTGTCTACGAGATACCTTGTTTCGCTTGTCCACGAACATACATAGGACAGACAAACCGACGAATCCACAACCGTATTTACGAACATTTTATATCTGTAAAACATTTCGATACGACTTCAGCCCTAGCCCAACATCATATTCAGACAGATCACAAAATAGATTTCGTAAAATCAAAAACCACAGAATAGAGGGATCATGTTAACAAAATGCCAAGCGATCGGTTAGGCAAAATTGAAAAAGAAAAACACCTAAACACACTTCGACAGCCAGAACAGCCGCCTACGAGATGGTACAAAACTTGGTCTTTGTCGTCTCAACTGTTACTGCTGAACCAATGAAGAAAACACAAGACGTATTAGTAATGTAAGAAGAAGAAGAAGAAAAAAGACTATTTTTAAACCAATTTTTGTTTTTTTTTTGTACGGTTGCTCTCCGATAATTCGCCTCTAGTTTGTACAGAGTTATAAATTGTTTAGTTATGTTGATTTCTGCCATTTCTAGAGTTTGGAGCGATTTATTCAGTTTCGTCATCCCAATGTTTGCTAATCTTTTTCCATTTATACTTCGTTCAGCAGCAGTTTTAGCAATTTTAAGTAGATTTATTTCATAATATTCTTCAGACTGTTTGACGACAAATTTCTAAATATAACTGTTTACAAATATTTCACTATTTTTTATAAGCAGTGTATCTATATTTATGTATCTCACAACATGATTTACACGTGTCTTGTGCAGCTGTGCTTCCAAACTATCGTAGTAATTTTGTCTTATCAGTTATTGTAGTACGTGATGACCTAATTTATTTTTTACATTTAATAAAGTTTGGCCACAAAGAATGGGTTCTTCCAAAATGAATGTGACAAGGGGATTAATCTCGGAATTGACAAGATAAGATGAGAATAATCCAGGAAAAACAAATTTCGTGTATTGGGTATTAGTTGTGAAATTTTTATATAGTTTATCTTTAACAAATAAATTAATATAACCATTAGCGGTGAGCTTTTCAAGTTTTTTATGGGAATTGGTTTAACTTCGATTTTCGACCCACTTTCTGTGATCTTGCAACATACTTTCACAAATAAAAAATATCTCCTTTGAGTTTTTTACTTTTCTATGAAAATATCAAGTACATGGGGCAAGTTCAGTGAACTAAATAATTTAAATGACAAAAACGCAAGAATTAGTGATTATCTTATATCAACATAGATATGCAATATGGAGAAAAGTGTATCAAATTCATTAGAAATGGCAAAAGATTTCAGTTAAACTGGTGCTGCATTTCTAAGATCTTCAAATATAAAATTATGTTAAGACATTAATCCACTGGATAACAACGCCAATAATTTTATATACAAGTCGAGTACAATATAAAGAGGAAATTTTATTCAGGTAATAGTAAGCAAATATTCTTCTTTTTCTTCTATCATACGATAATGCAAAGTTTTAAAAACGCAGATAATTTAATGAATGAATGACCAACATTAAGAACAATTATCAAATACATAGAGGAGTGTGCCCAAATCCTAATCCCTCCTCATAACGCGGACCTCTAGCCTTACGTACGTAGCTCAATGAGGAACAATTTTTGCAGTGCATCCTTCAGGTTGGATTCAAATCAACTCCTTCACTCAATGGTTTGTACTTTATCGACTTTGTCCATCCTACAAAGAAGAAAACTGTGCTGTTACTCTTAGATGGCCGTTATAGCTACACTCAAAATATTGAAGTGATCGATTTGGCCAAAATTCACCATGTTATCATAATGTCGATACCACCTTACTGCTCACACAAACTTCAACCTTTAGGCAAGAGTTTCATGGGTTGTCTCAAAATTTTTGCAGTGAGGAAATCAGGCAGTAGTTAAGAAATAATGAACGGCCACTTACAGCTTTTGACATAATGGAGCTCTTTGGCAAGCATACGTTAAATGTCAAGTATCTGAAAATGCAATCAATGGGTTTAAAGCCACAGGAATATGTCCACTGAGCAAGGAGCTGTTTTTGATGCCGAATATATTGAAGAAGCAAACAAAATTCAAGATTCTTCTTTCTACGAATCCATGCCAAAGCAAAAAATGGCAGGTAATGAAATCTTTACAAGGATCAGTGAAAAATGTGTTATGACGATGGATGAATCACAAGTGAATGTAGAGTTTGACCTGGATCAACGGTTAACATATCAGAGCAATCCTGTGTTACGATCTACATTTGATATTCCTCATAATAGTCCCATATCGTCTATGATAAGCCCGTTCGAGAGCACTCTCATTCCAAAAATCAAAAACGGAAAGCCTGCAGTTTAAAAATCATCACATCTTCGCCTTAGAAATTCAAGTTGCCAAGAAATGGAATCTAAAAATGCTAAAGAAGCCATGAAAACTGAACAGTAAGAACGTGCTTGAGGTTTCTAAAGAAAACCGCGACAGAAGACTTGCCAGCAGGATCTTCTAAAAAAAAGAGCTATTAAAGAAATGTCTCTATTTTGAGAAAAATATAAAGGAATCAGACACCGAAGATGAAATCAGTGTCTCTTCTAGAACATCTGAATTGGACATTATTTGGAAGATTGTAAAGGGAAACTTTGGGTATTCTGCATTATGTGTTCGTGGTATATAATGGCATGTCTTTAACAAGAGCAAGAAACAGCGGACGTGACAAACGATGAAGCTTTTGGGTTAGAAAAAGACAATTTAGCAACACGAAAATAATGGAGAATCCTCTGAAAAATCTAATGGTGAAGATCATACAGAACTTTCGAGAGAGTACGAAAATTTGGAGGAAAATGAAAATAAAAAGAAAGCCAATAGATTAGAAACAAAAAACATGGAGGAATCTAGAAAGGGAAGACCAAGAAAGGGTCGCAAGAGAGTCGAAAATCAATCTCGAAGACTTTTATATGAAATCAATAAGCCATACGTAAGTCAAAAGGACAAATCCGTAGAAGCCAGACAGTTTAGAGATTATCGCTGCAAAGACAATTGTTACGATAAAATAAGTTTAACAGAAATACTATAAGAATTTAACAGATTTTGGAGACTTAATAACTACCAAGCTAAATGGCTCTATGTATCATCTTCATTCATGGTTGTGCATATAAAAAGAAAAAGAGCTAAAATATCGACTAGAAGAACTCACAGAAGAATATACTACGTAGCTGGTAAAGTAGTATATTCAAACTTAGGTATTTAAAATAAAGTTGGTTCAAAAAAGTCATTAAAGAACATAGAAAAGAAAAGACGAAAAATGCCTGAAGATAAAAAACAATGAATTACTAATCACATCAGCAAATTTCCAAAAAAAAGGTCGCATTATTGTAGAAACCAAAGTGAACCTAAGACATAATGTTTAACTTGTATAAAGAAGAACATCAGGATAGTGTTTCTTTTTCTTCCTATAAACGGATATTTTATGACAAGTTTAATTTGCAAAGAAAAAAACTTAAAGAGGACACAAGCAATAAATGCGACAATTTTGCAGTTCAAATCCAAAGTTCTACATCTGAGCAAGAGAAAAAAGAATTTTGTGGCTTAATCGAAAACCTGTCTCTATCCCAAAACTGAATGACATAATGTCATTATTGCAGGTTATTCCATTGAATGCTAAACAATTCTACGAAAATATCGTAGGCAATGAAGGCATTCAAGAAGACATTGACAGCTTTAATGGATCATTTTATAGGTATTAAAGCTAAATTTAATAAAACAATATCCCTAATATGTATAATACATATTTTTTATTTTGAGACATCAGATTAAACGCCAAATATGTCTTTTAATCCGGTATTTTACTCAGACATATCGTTAAAAATCATTAACGAATTAAGCACCTTTGATCTATCAAAAAATATGAAACATGTCAGTACTATATTTTAGAAATATGTAACACCAAAAACAATTTATAAACTTTAAACCCATTTTTCTCAAAACTACACTTTGGCACTTTTTGGCACTTCTGGCAACTGTTATTACATAACGCGGTCCATTTCTGTTTGAATTCAAATTTCTTCAAATTCAAATAAGCAACATTTAAAGAAAATTGAAACAAAGTTTCAGCTTCATAAGTATTAAATGAATATACTTTTAACTAAATAGCAAGTGCTATTATAGCGAGTGAGTATTAGCGACTTGAAAAGCGCTCTCAATCAATACTTTTTGTTCACAGACTATTTTGCTTTTTAAAATAACGATTTAACAGAGTAAACAAATATACCTAATTGAAAAATATATTTTGAGTAGGTAACTTTAATTTGATGTTTAATAATGTTATAAGATGGATGTAAATCTTTATATTTTGTACAAAATTGTTCCATGGCGCTCTTAATTCAAGCCTACCTGTTTGAATTTGTACATATTTTCATTATTACAATTTTAACTGACAATACCTGAATGACCAGTTATTTTTTTAAATAAAATTTATCTTGTATCCATATGCTATTGATTTGATTATTTATCAGCATAATATTTAGTATGCAATAATTTAAATAGATTATCTAAGA
Organism: Diabrotica undecimpunctata; assembly: GCF_040954645.1. Classification (NCBI taxonomy): domain Eukaryota; kingdom Metazoa; phylum Arthropoda; class Insecta; order Coleoptera; family Chrysomelidae; genus Diabrotica; species Diabrotica undecimpunctata. Next base: position 156,696,668 of record NC_092805.1, read on the forward strand.
ATACATTTTTAAATTCAAACATTTAAACATCATGAACCGTTCCTCGATTTAAAAGTCAACGTGGCCTCCCCTAAACGCGAACCGCTTGGACGAATCCATTCTCTTCGTCTCACCTCTCCCACACTGCAACTCGCGTCAGTTCGCGTCAGCGCCGAGCAGTCGAGTCAAGCACATTTTCGATTCCACTGTTGTATGTGATAGTCGCAAACGCGTTCGTCGTCGATTTCAAAACTACGATCGGTGAATTTGTTTATGGATATTCATCAATCTACACGAAAACTGTGTTTTTGTTGTTCCTGAACTGTTGTTAGTGTGTGTTAACGACAATACGCGAAGTCTTTTGTGCCAGAAATTTCGGAAATTCGCCAATATTTGTGTGAATTTGGTTGCATAACCTCAAACGTAAACAAAACGCAAAAACATGTATTATAAACCCATTGAGCTTGTGTCATCCAAAACGCCACACTTCTGCAGACCAGAAATAAGAAAAGTCAAGAGAGTTCTTTTCGGAGCTGTCGATCACCTCGCCACTCAAAGATTCGTGGACGAAGAATTAGAAAAAGTCAGAGTGACGAAGTCAGAGAAATGGAACTTCGACTTCCAACATGAACGATCATTGAGCCCAAGCGGAGATTACCAGTGGAAACCTGCGACTCCTGTTAAAAAGCAACCTTTAAGTTTGAAACATGCCATAATTGAATTCGAAGGTCAAGATTTGTACCCCATTCCCGATGATATTATCAGACCTATTCCTATTATGCTTTCATCAACGCCGAGAGAAGAGGTGACGTCACCCAGAAAAACGCATCCAAGAACCCAACCACAGCGTCTTATTACCGGTGAGTAATTGATATAAATATAACTACTTTCAATTCTAATTAGACCATTAGCGTCTCAGCAACTATAGTAAAGGGTCTATTATACATTATACCTTCATAATCTTCTATTAGATAAATAAGTTTTGATGATTTCATGTAACAAAATATTAAGGAATTAAGTACTCTGGACCATTATTTATAAAAAAGTTGATTTTAATATAACTCAACTAAAATCGTCAAATGAGATATTTGTATCTTTTGCTTTTCATTTATGTTCATTTGTGGATTCTGAACTTAATCCATATTTTAAAATTCTTCTGAAATATCTTTGGTATGGTTGATTATTTGTTTTCGTCCTTGATTTTAATCTCTCATTAATACTCAATATCATATCCATTAAACAAGTAGGTATTATACATTCGTGTTCATTCTGAACCAAAATATTTAGATATGGTATGCTTTTGAAAGCCATCTCATTTAGAGTATTTTGGCAAAATAATCAAATGATTTGGTTACCCATTTTAAATCAATTAATGTCGTTTAGAGAATTCAAGCATTTTTAAGGACATGAATTTAAGATTTCCTATTCTTTCTTTTGTATTACTCCATTGTAATTCTAAAGTTCTATATTTTATCTAACTTTCTTTGCATACATTTGGCGTACATTTTTATTTCATCAGAAAATGTGCTATTGTATGATAATTATTGTTTTGAATGCATTTCGTAGCTCTGCTTGTCTTTTAAGATATTTATTTGTTATTGTACCGATTCAATTATTGGTTGTTGTATTTTAATGATACATGTAAATATGTTGATGGTTTTTTGATCTTATTTGTTAGTCTACTTTGGTCTACATTATATTGTTATGGTTTTATAACATTTCATTTTTACTTTTTCAGTTTAGTTTGCTAATTTTAGAGCTTTCTTAGCTGTGATTTTGCTCGTCTTAGTATAGTTGTGATTTGTAGATTTGAAGGCTTCTTAGATCTTTCCACACTGTGTCATAAATCATTATGTGTGCACCCTACACCTTACGTCGATATTTTAGTACAAAAGATTAAGTTGCATTAAATTCCCTTTCCAATTTTTGAATTTATTCCCACTTTGCGGCTTTTTGGTATATTTCAAAATCGCTGGTTCGATAAAAGCAGAATTAGCCACTTCTGTAGCAAAACTGTTCTTAGGCAATATCTTTACTAGTAGTTCCTGGCTTCTATATTAAATTTTTTGCTCTTTTATTGTTAATTCTCTCTGAAATATTTTTGGTATTTACCTATCAGTGAGTGCTTTTCTGATTTAAGTGATTCCGTTTTGTGAGAACACATTCATATCTGATATTTGGTGTTAATTCGCAATATTGTTTTGCACCCATAATAATTGTTCTAACCCTTTAAAGTGCCAGATGGCTAGTCAGGTCACCTTGTTTTATATGTTGAGCTCTTATAGTAAAGGTCAATTTTTATAGCGATCGTACTTACATGTGTATCTAGAGAGGGAAGGTCTAACATTTTTCTAAGGCTTTTATTTATACTTAATTCTTATTCTCTATTTAATAAAAATTCTAATCTTTGCATATATTTTCTCTCTTAAGAACGTACTTACGGTGATCTCTGATTCCGATTGAACAAACGAGTCGTAATTTTCTTTATAACCCGATAGTTTCGTATTCATATTTATTATCTTTTGACTATTTTAATTACTTAATCTTAAAGTTAATAAATATTTCTCGAAGAAATATACGTAAACCTCCATTTTGTGGAAGTGTTTGAATTTTCGCGTTAACGAAGCTATAAAAAAGATAAAGGTAGTGGCTATATTTTATGTTGTTTTAAAAACATGATGAATCGATCATGAAATCAATATACGACCTTGCATTGTACTACCATTTATTAAAATATCTGATGAATAATTGCTAAATTGAACATAATTTTGAATACAATTCGTTATTGATTGCTCTCTCGTTTAAGTGCATATAACGCTACTCGAATACCGGCAATTATCCTGGCTATTTGCAATGTGTAGATAATATGTAGATTGGTAGATTTGGGTCCATGGGAGTACGGAGGATTCGATTCGATACGAAAACATTAATCCCCTTTTCATTCTTTTGAATAACTACTTTGTGTAGCGTTTTAGCTCTTCAATGCTCTTCAATGTTTATTCCATTCGATTTTTCGTTTTGCTACTTGCTTTTGATTGCCTGCCATTAATGTGACTTATCCATCTTCTACTTAGACTTCTTTATGTTGATTTCTTATCCTATAGAAGTTGCTCTCCAGCTATTTTAAGTATGTTTCTTTACTCGTTTATAGTCGCCACATGCTTCTTTTGTTCCTAATGATCCACATCTTAAATATGCTTCTCGTTTTTCCTTGCATTTTCCATTCACTTCCTGTTGAACTGTCATTTTTTTGAGTTGGTCTTGTCTTTTTAGTGGATGATTTCGTAGTGCTTCCTTAGCTTCCATATCAATAGCATTTTAGTTTCTAAATTGACCCAGTATTCATTTAGAGTGTATATTTGATATTGCCGAATATTTTCTTATTATGAAATCAAAACAAAATAAATTACTGCTGTACCGGACAGAGAACAATTCTGTAGCACTATCTCTTTTGGCCAATTTCTGTATTTATTATAGTATTGAAGCCCATATGTTGGTTCATGGGCGGCTTTTTCGATTGTGAACCGCGTGTTGGCTAATGTGGCATGAGTTTGTTAATATCTTTGAAATATTTTAACTTTAATAGTGATAGAGGGCTCGTTTTTAAACAAATACCCTATCTTGTCAAGTACTTTTTGCGTGATGGCGCCTCGTGCATGAAAAATACGCTTACGCTTTATCTTCTTCTTTACGTACCATCTCCGCGACGGAGGTTGGCAATCATCATGGCTATTCTGATCTTGATGCTACCGCTCTGAATAGTTCGATTGATGTGCATCCGTATCATTCCCTCAAGTTATGCAACCATGAGATTCTTCTCCTTCCTACACTTCTCTTGCCCTGGATTTTCCCTTATATAATTAATTGGAGTATGTTGTATATTGCATTACGCATAACATGTCCCAGGTAATGCAGCTTTCGTGTCTTGATGGTTTCCAATATTTCCATTCTTTTGTTGACTCTTCTCATGACTTTGTTGTTTGTTACATGCTCGGTCCATGATATCTTCAGGATTCTTCTATACACCCATAGTTCAAATGCTTCCAACTTTTTAGCAGTCGACGCGTTAAGTGTCCATGCTTCTATCCCGTAAAGCAGAGTCGAGAAAATTTGCTAGCCTAACTCTCAAGTCTAATTTCAGTTCTCTTGCACAAAGTACCTTTCTCCTGTTATTGAAGTTTGTTCGTGCCAAGTATTGTGCCAAGATAATTGTAGTTTTCCACTTGTTCTAAAGTTTTACCGTTAATTGTCAGGCTTTCATCATTATTTTGGGTTTTTGATATCCTCATAAATTTAGTTTTCTTGGATGTTCATTGATCCATATTCTTCTCCTTACTCAACTATCTTGTTCATTAGCTTTTGGAGGTTGTCTGCTATTATGATAGTATCGTCCGCATATCAAATGTTATTAATTGGTGTTCCATTGTCCTTTATTCCTGCTGTGTCTTCCTCAAGAGCTCTTCTCATAATTTCTTCAGAGTATGCATTGAATAGTAGTAGTGCCAATACACACCGCTGTCGCACTACTCTTTTAATTTCGACCTCTTCTGATCTGTGTTCATTAATGCGTATGTGTGCCCTGCTGTTTATAATATAGATTTGTTACAATTCGAAGGTCATTGTATTGTAATTGTTTTGCTTTGAGGATGTTCATTAGCTCTTTGTGGCGGACTTTATCGAAAGCCTTGTTGTAATCTATGAAACAGACGTACATATCTTGGTTCAAATCCAAGCATCTCTGGATTAGTACGTTGAATGCAAATAGAGCTTCACGGGTACCTACGCCTCTACGGAATCCAAATTGGGTTTCTTCAATATCCATATCGAGTATTTGGTAAATGCGTTTATGGATGATCTTCAAAAACATTTTAAGTGTGTGAGACATCAGGCTTATGGTACGCTTTATCGCTTTCGCGCTAAAAGCTGCTCGAAGTGCGTGGGAGGTAGGGGGAGCCATTCGGAGCAAATAGTAAATCGGCGAGTTCAAAATCACAAGGTTTTTAATTTTTTTTTAATTCTCGAACGACAAGAATTTCAAATGTGATATTTTCAGACACCTATTTTAATTGCAAAATGGGAAATTTGTATAAACAATTTTGTCATTCAATAATCGTATTTTCTTTCTACGCTGTTTTTGTTTCTTAACTTGCAAATTATATAATGAAGCGAATTTTTAGTTTTAGTAATCATATAGTTTTGGTTTTAAGACAAAATCTAACTCAACTCTAATAATTTATAAAAAAATTAATTTATTTCAGCAGTCTTATAAAAAGTATTACTTAGTTTTAAAATCACTAAAATAATAATTTTAAAATAGTAATATTTGAAAAGGTATTTTTATTTGAAAAACACTATAACTGAAAACTGTAAGTAACTATGACTGAAAAATTTAAAGGAATTTTTTTTTTCGCTTTTTTCCTAATTATTGCTCTTATTTTTTAAACAAACACTAACTTTTCAATTTCTAGCTAGTTAAATACAGTATACTCCCTCTATAACGAACACGGTTATTACGAGGTTTCGCTTATAACGAGATACATTAGATGTCCTGTGAAATTTCTATTGAACTATAACCGTCTATAGCGAGGCAAATTTGGTTATAACGAGAGAGAATAATTTATATTTAAATGGGAATAAGCCACAATTAAAGGTTAAAATACATAAAACTAAAATATAAATTAATTTAAAATGCCACAAGAAAATAGCTTCAGAACAATAGAGAGAGAATAAGATTCAAAAACGTGTTTTTTACGTTTTTGGTCGGGTCGTGGCTATAAATAAATACCTTTTCAAACAGCCCCTCAATAAACTTCTTTGCAATGAATAAATACAACTGTTTCACATCTTTAGAAAATATGATAGAATGATACTGGACCATTTAAAGCAGTTAAAAATGACAGAATTCTTAAAATTGCAGAAGCAATAGTTTATGTTATCCTTGAAAATACGCTTTATACATTATGTAGTTGGAAACAAATATAAGTACAGATTTTTTGTTTTAACGTATATCATTGATAATAAAAGTAAACAACTCTTTTATTATGTTTTAATATATTTCATTGACAATAAAAGTAAATAACTTTTTTTCAAAAACGCCATTCAAACAATATTTATTAGCATCTTATATTGCTCCGAATGGCTTCACTATAGGAAATTAATGGTGTAGAAAACTACAGATTCATATGTATGCACAGTATTATTATTGTCTGATATAACGAGATCCGCTTATAACGAGGTAATTAGTCTGTCATTTCAGTTCTCGTTATAGAGGGAGTCTACTGTATTATGTAAAATTAAAAAACGAAAGTTTTATCTTGCGTACTTAGTTTTTTTCATAGGAGCAATATCTCTTGAGTTATCTAGGTGAAAATATAGGCGCAAAAAATAAACATCTTTGAGTTTTTCAGATTTTGTTAAATAAAAAATTCAAGCGTTTGCTCCTAGCCATATCGTGATTATGGTAGAAGGCACATCCTGAAGTGATTTAACAAAAAAAAAATAGACTCATATGGAAAATGTCCATTATGGTCAGCTTTTTGACATATTCTGCCAGGACTATAAAGCGTTATTTAAAAATATATGAAAGATTTCGTGGTCCAAAATTATGTCAGGTAAAGACGTTTTTATTTTATTTTTCAGGTTAGTCAAAGTTATAATTGTTGGACTGAAATGGTACTGCAATTCCATTATACTTTTTGAATTTATTTGGATACTTAATTGCACCATTTCGTGAATATTCTTAAACTGGTATCAGGATTCTTGTGTTAAAATATCAATATCTCTAAAATTACCGCTGCAAAATTAATATTTCGTTGTCATATCACATACAAAATAAATTTTCTACACGTCCCATAAATAAAGTTTACGTATTTCATTATGTTCTTTATATTTTTTGAGTTATTTATAACTCAGTTCTTATATAATTGCTTGTTGTACACTAAATATAAATGTCACGCCTCTGTGCGATAACTGTCGAGTGTTCACTGCTATCCGGCAATTTTTGCGTCACCAAGGTATAATATAAAGATGGCCGAATAAATATTTGTTGTTATTGTCGTTGTTATCTCCCGTTCTGTTTAAATTGGGTTATTAGTGGTAATTTTGATCTTTTTAATTAATGAGGTGATACATCGAACTGTGATATCCAAAATATAGAATTTTTGATAAAAGCACGTCGTTTTTGATAATAATCGGAATATGTAGGTAGATAATCATGTTGGTTCCAAAAAATGAGGCCCTTGTAGGTGTCGTAATATAGATTAAATGAGCGAATGTCCATTTAATTTGATGTAAATACATATTTTCCTCACAAGTTGGGACCTGTACAAGTTCGATTGTATTGACTTATAGTGTATTTTTATGTATGAGAGAGTAATAAAACAATAAATTATGTATGCAAATCCCTAAACTGTTGATACGGGTGACTCAATGAAAAACAGATATTTGTCAACAAGTTTACAGAAGTATATAGGAAAACAATTTTAAATTGAGTATGACCACCAGGTATAAAGGTTGGAGCAGAATAGAATACAATAGTTGTGAGGGTTACTAATCCCTAAATAATGTTGCCAGTGTCGGAGTGATGGAGGTTAACAGGTACTAATGAATTTGCAAGAAATGTAAGATGTTTATTTTATTGGTTATATATAACCAATAAAAGTTTAATAAGTACCTACCTATTTGCAAAATAAAGTTTAATTCTTTAGATAAAATAAAACGTTTTATTTTATCTGAAATGAGTGCATTCCACGAAGTAAGGGTTTCAACAATCAAACATTTAATTCTTTAATTCCAGGAATCTACGACAGTAATTGACTAGATAATTACCTTCTAAACTTATTCCACAGAAAATGTGATAGTGGGTTTTTCCATTTTGTAGGAAGGTCCAAGTGGCGTATTCAAAATTCTTAACAGTTCACTAAAAGTAGGTACTTCAGTTGCAAGGTGCAGTTTATTGTGTATACTAGTGTTATGGAAAATTTGGAAATGCCGTGTAAACGCCGAAAAATTGGTCCTTTAACAGTTAATGAAAAAACATTAATATTTAATTGTTTTAAATCATTTACAGACAAACGTTTATGTGAAAGTGTTGATGAGACCGTTGAGTTAGTTAGCAGTACACTTGGTGTTGGAAAATCTACGATTTACAGAGTTATTAAAGAAGAGAAATGTGGTAGTTTTCAAATGCCACGTAATGCTCCAGGGAAACCAAAATTTCAAATAGAATATCATTTTAAAGAAGGACTTCGACGGAAAGTGCATGAATTCTTCTTTAGACAAGAATTTCCAACATTGGATAAAGTTCTTGTCTCAGTTCGAGATGATAAGGATTACCCAGAAATGAGTCGAAGTACGTTATGGAAACTTTTAAAAGAAATAGGCTTCCGCTGGAAAAAGAATCCCAGAAAGTCTATTTTATTAGAAAGAAGCGATATTGTCATATGGAGAAGACATTTTCTAAGAACCATAAAGGAAATGAGAAACCAAAAAAGAAAAATATTTTATCTTGATGAAACATGGATCAACGAGGGTCATACACCAAATAAATTTTGGCAGGATGAAACTGTTACAAGTCAAAGGCACGCTTTTGTAAATAACTTATCTACTGGTTTAAACCCACCATCAGGAAAGGGACGCAGGCTGATAATAGTACACATTGGCAGTTCAGACGGTTTTGTTGAAGGTGGTTTATTAACTTTTGAATCAACTCGTACCGGTGACTACCATGAAGACATGAACGCTGATGTCTTTCAAGAATGGTTCGAACAAATGATAGATCTTCTTCCTAAGAACTGTGTAATAGTAATGGATAATGCAAGTTATCACTCCAGACTTATAGAAGGACTGCCCACAACCAAGTGGTTAAAAAAAGACTTGCAGAATTGGCTGAGTTCAAAAAATATTACGTACCATCCCGGATCTATAAGAAAGGAACTTTATTCGTTGTGTGCCCTTCATAAAGAAAAATTTAAAAAATACGAAATTGATGAAATTGCCAAAAATCGTGGAATGACAGTACTTAGATCCCCACCATATCATTGTGAATTAAACCCGATTGAACTGGTATGGGCACAGATAAAGAGTGAAGTTTCAAGAAAAAATACCACTTTTAAAATTCATGATGTTAAACAGTTGTTTTTGGAGGCCGTAAATAATGTAAAACCTGAAAACTGGGAAAAGGCAGTAAATCACACTATTAAAGAAGAGGAAAAAATGTGGAAGCTGGACAATATTACTGATAAAATGATCGAGCCAGTTATTATAAATCTTGGTTCTGAAAGTTCATCTTCTGAATCTGATTTGGATTTGTAACAAGTAGCTGTAAGTTTTATATTAATATTTTTATTCATCTATTTAACATACCTTAGACGGTTTTAAAAACTCTTTTTCTCTTTTGTAATTTATAAAAATTAAAAAAAATGTGAATTTTTTAAAACTCTTTTTAATGTAGGCCAGTCAGTTCTAATATAGTGTGTGATAAAAGAGGTCACTTTTGTTTACATACACATAACACTTTATAACACTGAAATAATTCATTTATTTTTTACAATTATTCAAAGTAATTTTTCAATTAATCTTGAGCACGCCCATGGAGTGGTCGGAGGTACCAGTTAAAATTATGCTAATTACTCTCTTGTTCATAAAAATAAACTATAGCATGAAGCAAATTTTCACCTCTAAAAGCCTCACCCTACCTCTCAAAATTCGACTTCTGAAATGTTATGTATTCCCGGTTTTGTTATATGGAATGGAGGCGTGGACAATGACAGCAACATTGATGAAAAAAGTAGAGGCCTTCGAAATGTGGGCTTACCGACGTATATTACGTATATCCTGGACTGAGCACGTGACCAACGAAGAGGTACTACGCCTGATAGGTAAAGAGAGAGAGGTAGGAATAAGTATAAATAAAAGAAAATTGGAATACTTGGACCACGTTATGAGACATAATAAATATAGAGTACTACAGCTGATCGTTCAAGGGAAAATAGACAGCAGAAGGGGTCCAGGGAGGAGAAGACACTCGTGGCTCCAAAACTTGCGGCAATGGTTCGGATTGTCATCTGCTGAACTATTCAGATCTGCCGTAAACAAAGTCAGAATAGCCATGTTGATTGCCAACGTTCGGAACGGACAAGGCACATGAAGAAGAAAGACCGTTTTAGTCTGTCGTTTTTTGATCTCTGATTATTTTCTTAGTCTTTTGACGATTTCCTATCAATCACTTCCGAATCTTTGGTGATTGGCCACACAATGGTTCTGGACCTACAACTGCTTCTCTGGAGCCTTGTATTGTCAACAAATCTGCTTGTTCATTCCCATGCATCCCTTCATGACCCAGCACCATTACAGAGACTTTATTGTCTTTTGCCAGGTTATTGAGTAGATCTTGCTATTCCTCACCAGTTTTTATTTGGTGAGTGGGTTCTTTATGTCTAAAATAGACGCTTGGCTGTCTGTATTAATATTAATTCCCTTTGCGTTGGGGTTTACGTTCAGGATTTCATCAATGCATGTCTTTTTCCAAGGTGAAGAACTCCATGGTTTTGTACAGAAGTGAAGGAAAAATGTAAAGAAAAGAAAAAAGGTTACCTGAAATACATGTCAACCAAAACACAAGACACGTACCATAATTAAAAGGCAATTAGAAACAAAACACATGCACTTTTAAGAAAAATAAAAAATGATCACTGGGAACGCTTTTCGAAAGAAATGGAACATGATTTTTACGGTCTGCAAAAGGAAGTAGAACCAAAACACATAGAAAAGGATACGTGGATTGATTACCTAAAAATGCTATATGCAGAGGAAGAACAAACGACGCTTGAACCGGAAAAACCAGAAATTATCACAAATATAGAACTTACTATAAATGTAATGTACAGGAATTTCGGAAAATACTTGAAAACCTGAAGAACAGAAAAGCTGCAGGTAAAGACGGGATACCAAAAGAGTTAAAATATTGTGGAGCAGCAATGACAGAACAATTAACAACATTAATTAATCAAATTTTAAAACACAATAAAATACCGGAAGAATGGAGCACGAGCGAACTAATTCTACTATTCAAAAAAGGAGATAAAAAACAGCCAGAAAACTACAGAGGTATAAACGTGTTAAATACTACGCTAAAACGTATGTACAACTAAAATTTTACAAGTGCTAATAAATCAGAGGGTAAGTTTAGAAGATGAACAACAGGGTTTTCGTAGTGGAAGATCGTGTACAGATGCAATATTCGTTATAAAGCAAATTACTCAGAAATCACTAGAGTATAATAGACCAGAATTTCTGTGTCTGATTGACCTAAAGAAAGCGTTTGACAGAGTAAGACTCAAAAATGTAATCCATCCCCTAAATATTATAAAAACTATGGAAAAAATCTACCAAAACAAAATGGAAGTCAGAATAGATGGACAACTTACAGAACCTATAGAAATAGGCAGCGGAATAGGACAAGGTGATTCATGCTCTTCAATTTGATCATGGATGAAATCATCAAAATCGTTAACAAAGGAAAAGGATATAGAATGGGAAACAAAGAAATCAAAATACTCTGTTACGCATACGACGCAATATTGATAGCCCAAGATGAAGGTAGTCTGCAAAGACTGGTCCACAGATTTAACATAAGAGGAAAAGAATTTAGTATGACAATCTCATCTCAGAAAACTAAAACAATAGTAGTCAGCAAAGAACCAACCAGATGTAAAATAGAAATTGATGGCATCAGTATTGAACAAGTAATGTAAATAAAATACCTGGGAATTACACTGTCTAGCTATGGAGACCTGGACAAAGAAGCGAGAGATCAAGTCCAAAAAGCAAGTAGACTGGCAGGATGCCTTAATAACACTATATGGCGAAACAGACACTAGAAGAACATTAGAAGAACATGTAACAGAATTGCTTATAAAGAGGAAGAAGAAGAAGAAGATCAATGCACACCACCAAAGCAAGTACTTCAGCCTGTAACACATCTGTATGGACATTTGTATTGACCTAGGCTATGATTAAGTTACTCTAAAATATTTATTACGGTAAATTTTATGTCTCCACGCATTATTTATCGACAGATGTTAGTTCTTTATTCGTTAGGATCAGTTCTGGTTTATTTTTTCACAAGAATACCGTTCTTGAGATTAACTACATCAATCTTTCATTCATTAATCTTAATCCGAACCCGAATTATGATTACTGGATTACGGGCATGAAAGACCTTGTTCATAAATTAACGTTATCAATTTCATTCGGTAGTTTGTTTTAAATTGTTGATGTATTCCTCGACAAGTGACAAATGACATTAAGATAAATGGATCCTTTTGTAATTAATGGATCCCTTAAGACCAGCCCATAAGATAGAAATAACATTATGTGATTAAATTGTGATTTACTTTATTGTTCTTCTGACGTTTATTCTTCTCTTTTTTACGTTAAATGGAATAACCAATGGAAATAAAATAATTAAATATCTTAATATTGAATCGTTCCAAGAAAAACAAAAACAATAAAATTAACATATTTTAGCTGTGTTTATTATATTACAGGATCCTTATTTATAGTAAAATATAAATATTAGGTGTCAAATGAAAGTTCTTAGCAGCGTGCCAAAAAACCCTCACTAACTTTAGGTCACTAACCTAAAAAACAAAAAAAACATAATAACAAAGTTAACCGTTTTATGTCCGATGTGAATAAAGTGAAAGTTATGACTTACTCTATTTACCATAAAACGTGTTTGGGATTTAAAAAATTTACATACCAACAACTATTGGTCATTTTAACACATATTTCATTAAAGTTATATTTAGATTAGTCATCTGGAAACACTCAAGGGTGAATATATTAATTGTTAAATTTGTTTTTGTGACAATTTAAAATCCCCTACATATTCGAGCTCCATTAATCTCTTAGATTTTACTTAATATTTGAATTAAATAATAAAATATACCTGTCTCGTATAATATCTGGATTGTTATCAAAAAGTTTATGTATAAAGCAAATAGGTACATGAACCCAAGCTATGATTCAATAGCTCTATCGATTTTTGGGGTTAGGAAAAACCGTTAGAGGAACACCCTCTCTGATCGTCACATGTTTACTAGATTGAGCGTGCACCCCCGTCTCGCGGCCTAGGGCTCTAATGTGTTTCGATTGTTTTGCATCTGTCTGCTATGCCGATACAAAATAATAAACAGCTGTGTCAGAAGCACGATGCGATGCTACTATATACGTCACGATTTAACTGGCGATTTTGAATATATGCACATGTGGTTTTCTCATACGAACGCACAAGCGTGAATATAGGGGTAGTTATAGTGATGTAGTTTGGTAATTGTTGACGTGTATGCTGAATTTTATGCCAATTTGATTTGTAGGTAAAACGTTATTCGTGTTAAAAAATTTTTTCAGTTAAATTGTGGTAAATATTCTGGTAGACAATTTTATCGGAAACTAAACTCCAGAAACAGTTTGTACAGTTAAGTAGTTAGTCCCTATACTCAAAACGGGAAACCCAATGAAATGCGACAACAAACAAGATTTACTTAATTCTATATGAATACAAATAATAGGATATACCACAGACTACAACCGTACGCAGAGAAAGTAATTGATTGTTAAAAAACATACTTCTTGTGACTTAAGGGTAACAATAGTTAACAAGGTACAAATGATGCAGATGATGTAAATATCACACACATCGCACATAACGATAAATATCGCAATATCGCACATAACGATAAATGCTGGAGTTTTGAAATGAACACTATCATCAACTCGAATCCAGGAAAACGGAATCCGTTAAAGATCGGTGTTAAATGTAACTTAATTCCTTGCAATTAACGATATCTTGGAACAATGTCAACAACCGGTTAAAGGAAGACTGTACGCAAACGATCTGGTTCTCCTACTAAGAAGAACAAATCTAGAATCCACCGAAAGAATCCTTCAAAGCACATCAAATAATCTCCAGTAATGGTCTGATAAAACAGGACTCAGCTTAGCTAACGAAAAAATAAAATGTTTTATCAAAATGTTCTCAAAAAACAAAAAGAGGATAATCCAATTTTAACATTGAATGTTAAGAATCTGATCTTTGTAAAAGAAATAAAATTGCTCGGTCTTACATTTGACAAAGCATTGGTTTGGAAAGGTCACATTAAAAATCTAAAAGGTACTTGCCAGCAAAGACTTCAATATGCTGCAAAGGAAAACAAACACGTGGTATTAATCTGGGTTCCATCTCATATTGGAGTACACAGTAACGAGGTTGTGAACCGCCTAGCTCACGAAGCAGCTACAAGTGATGGTCAAGTTCAACCAAATAGAATAGTGCCAAGTGATCTTAAATTGTGCTTAAAAAACATAGTCAGTTGTGCGTGGCAAAACAAATGGTCGTAGTGTTCTGAAAAACTTAGTCTAAGACAATTCTTTACAAAAACAAGACTTTTTGTTACTAGGAAAAAACAAGTCCCCTTTACTCGACTCCGACTTGGTCACATCCGCCATACACATCTTTACCGAATCAAAAGACACAACCCAGCATACTAAAAAAAACAGCCACCCTCACCAGCAAAACTAAATGCCGGATCTACAAAACAACGATTAGACCAGTGCTCGCCACATTGGCTCTGAAAACTATGTACTGAAAAAATAGGATGAATCGTAACTAGCAATATTTGTAAAAGATCATTAAAGAAAATGGCATTTGGAGGAGGCGATACAACTACCAAGTGTACGGAGAGCATAATTCGATAAAACTGATTAAGCTTAGTAGGCTGATATAAGTGGATCATGTATAGCGCACCAAACAACAACAAAACATGATAGGAAAGCGACCAAAAGTAAGATGAATAGACCAAGTCCAAGAAGAAGTGAAAACAGTAGAAGCTAAAAACTGGAGAGCAACCTCAAGTAGTTAGAATTAATGAACAGAACTATAATCAGGTCGTGGGGTCAATGTTCATGAGTCTATTAAGTTTTAACCATCTTTCCTCCAACTTTTTCTTTACGGCTCTGTTCTCTGCTATTAGATGTGGAAATGTTAGTTCTTCCTAGACTAATTATTCTCAGTCCTTCCTTATTTATTGTTCACTCAGTGCTTTTCTAGGACACTTATGGACGAGAATAGAACGCTAACACTCGTTAAATTTCTAGGAGATTTTCATTTCGGGTACTATCGTACTCATTTCCTTAAACTCTAAAAGTATATTATTAAATAAAAAAGTTGATTATCGCTATTACATAATAATTTTTACTATATTCAAGTAAATTCGTTTTTTTGTTAAATACTTCTGTAAATATTTAACTTTTGTAATTAATAAAAGTATTTTTCGTAATTCCCATTAATTAGCTTTCTAAACCTAGCGGATTTTATCTGATTCGGCGCTTACTATTCAGATGGAATATAAGATATCAGATACAGTATCAACTAAACCGTTTTTATTGTTGACCGAGACATCTCGTAACGCAGGAGTGTCCTTGAATGTTTCCCGCCATCTTTATATTGAGATTGTTGATTAATTATAATCGTGCTATTCATTAAAAAACAGTTACCGCCGAATTTTAATCTAATTTGTTTGGTCGATTGTGTATAATTCACAACAATGTAACGAGGATGAGCCAAAAAGTGCACTGTCTTTTCACAACAAACACTTTAACGCCTAACGAGTTTTTAATTGCCTAAATATTAGCCTGCAGTTGTCCAAATTTCATTAACAAAAGCATTATACAGCTGTACATTTTTTATTTAAATGGTTTGGTCATATCCAGTTATTTGTTAGACAATTTTAGAATATACCAGCCGCAAATTTTTTGCAGTAGAGTTTAATATGTATTCTTCAATGTATGAGTTTTGTTTATATAATTATTACAATAATGATTACTCTTTTCAAGTTGTAAAATGTATTTTTTCAAATTAAATGCGAATAATGTTGTGAAACAGATCTTTCTTTGCATTTTGACAAGATCAAAACTATAACAGCATGACCAACAGTCAAGTATGGAAGAGTCTTTTGTCCTCTCTGTGCCAGGTCCTGTTTCTGTCGCGTATGTCATTATTTGTCTGATGATCTTTCACTTCTTTCCCGATATTTTTATTGGTAACAATAAAACACTGAAAACTTTTGTTTTCAACAATTCCACAAACATTTATTATGATTTATTATCACTACAGCTGTTCTGACAAGTTCCCTTTCTTAAGTGTGTTAAATTAGGTGTTTCTTAAGGTTAAATGCGTACATAGAATTTGTTTTTCTATTATTGAAAGCTCTTTTGTGTTCTGCTATATGTTTGTCAAAAGTTTTACCCGTTTGACCGATGTAAGTTTTTGGGCAGTCGCCACATTTAAGTTTGTATACATCACTGTGTAAGTGCTTTTTGTTTTTTCTCTTAATATATTTGCTAAGTTGTTGTTTATTGTGAGAGCTTGTGTTGTTTCTTATATAATAAAACTCTGAAAATAGTGATTTTTGCAAATTTTGGAGTATTTTTCGATATATTTGTTGTTTCTATATTTATACATAAATATTTTGTTAAAAAATTACTAAGTACTAGAAATTGAGCATTTTTTTCAATATATTCTGCCACCATGTTTCAATATATTATGTAATTGAACTCATGAGATACAAATGGAAAAATTAAATTTGATTAGCACGCAATTAAATCAACTTTTTAGTTTAATGTTACCTACATGTAATTACAAATTTTAAGCTTAATAGCGCTTCTTCGTAAACAATTATCCTCTGGTGGGTTTATCATATTATCCCTCATCATCCTCATTAAAAAAACCTCTGTAATAACCCTTGAGACGTACACGTAACGCCCTTTCGAATTGTTTTTCATCCTAGACGCACCGTAGTTTTTTACCCACGATGGGAACATAACATACCAACGGATCATTAGACTCATAAAAAAGCTAGAGGTACCAATTGGACGGTCATCATCCCGTCTTGATCTTCTGTTTTTGGGTTATAGGTGAACGTACTGGTCAAGGTGATCAACACACACGCATCTTACGCATACGCAAGTGTGTTTATATAGTGGATTTATACATGTAAGGCCACAAGGCGTTCATCCGATGTTGCCAAGTCGAACAAATCAATATTCATAAGAAACTCATCCTCTTCGAAATGACCGTATTTACGAAAAGCATATGGCAGTATAATCTACGACTTAAGGACTGAAAAAATACATATGAAAAATTAAACACTGGAAAATAGAATGAAATACAGTAACAAATCTATTACAGGAATTAAAAACTGGGAATTCAACTGGGGAGAGAAAATAAGTGTATATAGGGAAAACGTCTTCTTGTAGTAGTTATTGGGCGTCACATACTTCTGGATTTCTAGATTCTAATACGGATTTCATGGGAGTGATCTCAATCTTCGTTCAGATTGCAGTGAAATTCCGAGCTCGTGTCACTATAATTAATCGATTAAGTCCCTTTGGGTTGTCAGAAAGTAAAGCGGTGACGTCAGTTTATCTGAAATTGTTTATGGAAATCCCGTTAATTGATTAATTAATTAATTTATCTTGAATGTCCTCCAAAGGTTCTCAAAAGAGATTAAGAGGTTAAGAGTAGATATTGAATAGCGTCGGCGACAAAACATATCCGTGACGAACTCATTGTAAATTGCTCAGAGTACTAAATGAACTTTGTTGTTTAAAGATATAGGCATAAAAACAACAAGCAAATGAAAATAAGAAGAAAGTGTAGAACATAGAAATATATGTAAGCTAAAAGGACAATTCTAATGAACGGATATGAAGCTGGATTTGAATAAATAATTCCACCTATTGTATGAAAAGCCAAAATTCTGGCAACATAGCCCACTAGACCAGACAAACAACATCCATGCACCCCTCCGCGATGATGTTTTCGACCGTAGGCCATACAAAACCTTCTGGGGTCTTTAAATCTATGCTCTAACCAAAATAAAGAAATGTTTTGATGAAATAAAAAAAAAGTAGGAAGGGAAGAGTTTATTAGGGTTGACTGCCCTTTTGAAGGGTAGCCAGGTAGAAGAACATGGAGATGCGGTAACGTAGGTGGTTGGTAGGCGGACATTAATATAATTTATTGTTGTTTAACAGAACATATTTAAATCCAGAATAGGAGAATAGTTCTGTCAACGAATAATAAATTTGTAAGTTCTTGTAAATAATGACACTACATGAAAATATTCTAAATAAAAATCAGATTTCGACTTAAGTTGAGCAAATTCGACCGCAGCTCGAAATAGTCCTGAAGTGGCCAAGGAAAACCATTTTCGTAAGTTCTGGAGCCAAGATATTCTTCTTCTTCCTGGTCCCCTCTTTCCGTAGACCTTTCCCTGTAATATAAGTTGTATCCCCATAATAATTATGAACAACAAATTGGCAAAAAATTCTAGATTTAAATTTTTTTTAACCATCCCCCTATATTATAGTTTAGCTTTAAAGATTCTCCCACCAACTATTTGCTGAATCATAAAACGTAGAAGTCATTTCGTAGTTTATATGATGTTTTAGTAACGTATTCATTAAACATGACGGATGGGCAGCATTTTATAAGACGATTTTAAGTGGGATCATATGGCAAGTAGTAATACAACGTTTGAAAGCTCTTGGCTCACTCACTATTATAGATCTTTGTGCTATTTTGTGCGGTGCTTTAATAAATTCTGAAAGTACTGTGAAAAATTTGATAGCCTTGAGCTTTTATAAAAAAACGCTTATATTATTGACCTTTTTCTGATGTGAGATTATATTAGGTAAAACTTTAATGGTATTCTCGAAGCGGTAATAAAGGTCTTCTCGAAGCGGCCACTCAAATATTTTTTGTCGTTACTCTCACAAGAATCGAGGAACATACTGAGTCAAGCAAAGGAGCTCTCAAATTATGTATTGCTTGCCTTATGATTCTATTTAAAATAATTTCACAAAATGTTGCCTCATGCAATTTTTAATGATTGTGTTAATAAAACACCATAATTACCAAATTATTTATAGGTTTCAGTTTTATTGTTCAGAAAATCGTTGGAGGGGGGGGGAGACCTTTATCACATTAATCTTGTATCCTTATTAGTTAACAAACCGCTTGTGAGATAACTAGGAAGCAGTGCAATTTAAGTATGTATAAAATAAATTTTCAAGTATTGGTCGAATCAATTATTATACATTTGTTAATAACCAATTTGTCCAAGAAATTAGTAACTTTGTTTATATTTTTTTTATTTGCGTTCAAATCTATTGCAAGTTTGTGGTGGGCGTATTGTGAGAATATATTTGAATAAATTTCGGAAATGAGGAAAGAATTATTCATTTAAGCATCTCTTACGCCCACAACGGGCTTGAGGACATATTCCGTATTTGTAGCCTTGATTTAAAGTGGCTAGAGATGGAGAACGTGTTTGGAACCAGATTTTAGAATTATTCTCGATGAATTTTGAAAAAGAGATAGGTGGGTTGGTTTTGAAGAGCACCCAGTTCTAGTTTGTCTTTCCCTCCGGTAGAAAAATAAAACCATCTTTGTTATTTGTAAATATCTGTCATATTATATAATAATAATTATATAATATAAGCTGCAAAGCTATAACACGATCCATGGAGTGCAAAGAACATTTTATAATCGATTCGATAATTTGTCTACAAGAAAGTTTTCTTTGATAATATTTTAAAGCATATAATGACAGGTTGGACGACTAAAATTCAGTCCAAATACCTGATGAAAACAATGTCGAAATTGAACTCCACTGACTCAGGTTTTAGCAACAAAAATACCTAATATAGTGACGAAGTAGAGATCATCTGCTATATATGCATGTGTCTTGTGTCAACTAGCGATATATCCCTGGAGGCGAATTTATCAGTCAACCTTCTTCTTCATGTGCCTTGTCCGTTCCGAACGTTGGCAATCAACATGGCTATTCTGACTTTGTTTACGGCAGATCTGAATAGTTCAGCAGATGACAATCCGAACCATTGCCGCAAGTTTTGGAGCCACGAGTGTCTTCTCCTCCCTGGACCCCTTCTGCTGTCTATTTTCCCTTAAACGATCAGTTGTAGTACTCTATATTTATTTTTCTTTATACTTATTCCTAACTCTCTCTCTCTTTACCTATCCGGCGTAGTACCTCTTCGTTGGTCACGTGCTCAGTCCAGGATATACGTAATATACGTCGGTAAGCCCACATTTCGAAGGCCTCTACTTTTTTCATCAATCAATCAGTCAACCTGAAGAACAGAAAACCAGCAGGTAAAGACGGGATACCAAACGAGTTGATGAAATAATGTGGAGCAGCAATGACAGAACAATTAACAACATTAATTAATACAAGTATAAAACATAATAAAATACCGGAAAAATGGAGAACGAGCGAACTAATTCTACTATTTAAAAAAACAGATAAAAAACAGCCAGAAAACTAAAGAGGTATAAATTTGTTAAATACTACGCTAAAACTAACAACTAAAATTTTACAAGTGCTAATAAATCAGAGGTTAAGTTTAGAAGATGAAAAACAAGGTTTTTGTAGTGGAAGATCGTTTACAGATGTAATATTCGTTATAAAGCAAATTACTGAGAAATCACTAGAGTATAATAGACCAGCATTTTTGTGTCTGATTGACCTAAAGAAAGCGTTTGACAGAGTAAGACTTAAAGATGTAATCTATCTTCTGTAAAATACAGAAGTTCCTCTAAATATTATAAAAACTGTCGAAAACAACTTAATAACACTATATGGCGAAACAGACACATTAACACTGAGATGAAGTCAAGAATTTATAAAGCCAGTGTAAGATCAATAATGGCATATGGTTTAGAACCAAGACTCGACACAGCTACAATTAAAAGGCTACTGGAAACGGTAGGGATGAGAGTACTGAGAAGAATTACAGAAAATACTCGGAGAGATCGAAAGAGAAGTGAAGACAGAAGAAAATGTAATGTACAGTGTATAAATGAATGGACACAACATAGAAAAACAGAATTGAATAACCACATAAGCAGAATGGAGGAGACCCTTGTCGTCAAAATAGCAAGAGATAAGTCACCAATTGGCAGAAGTATCGGACGACCGCGCAAAAAAAGGAGTGACAACCTTCCACAGAAGTATTAATCCGCCAATGAACAAGCAGAATTGCTTATAAAGAGGCAGAAGAAGAAGAAGAAGAGGTATATTTGCTGTCTTTCATTTCTATGGTGTCTTACAATGTTTATTATAATCATTATAAATCTTTGTACTAAAATCTGGATCTGAATTATCATCAAGATTTGGATATTTTTTATGCTTGCTCAATGTTGGCTCATCTACTATTTTCTACAGGTAGCGTAATAGATTTTTGATAAATCTCAAAAGATTTTTGGAACTGTCTAACCCTTTTCGATTAAAATTTAACGACTTTGGGACCAAAAATCGTTGTTTCATTGTTTTTTATTTCTAATTTTATTTCACTAGCACCGAGTTAACCTTCAGTTCGTATCTTATATAACAATGTTTTAGTTGTTCGATTATTCACACCGATGACCTAGAAACCTGTTTTTTCAAATAAGAATGTGTAATTTGCGTTTTTTGACAATTACCGGAATTTATGAACCTTTGCCTAATTTTAATAAATATCTACGCACAGCTGTAACCTTGTGTGCGTGTAGTTAGAGATTAATAGTAATACAACATTAGAAAAAACTGTTATGTTACGGTATTCTTGGTCAAAAGCGGGAAGAATGTGAATAAGCGGAAATATTAATGAGTTATAAGTTTGTTTACTCTTCAAAGTTTACTAATAGATGAAAACCAAACAAGAATCTCACGGGAATTTTTGTTGAGTAAAATTATCATATTTACCTTTACATGTAAACACTTAAAATTTCGAAAGTCTGATTCAAAAGGGTAAAAGAAAAGAAATTTAAATATAACAGTGTTGGTTGATTTTTTACTATTATTTAGATTTGGTATAAAAAAAATAGTGGTACAGTAGACCAGTGTAGTGGTAATTTTTTTTATTTATTTATTATTTCTTTTATAGACTTATATAGAATAAAATTATAGAATAAAATTGAAAAAGTTTGCATGTTATATAACGAACTCTCCTCATCTCGTAAATGGACTCGTTCAACTGTTTACTGTGACCACGAACCGCTAGTTGACGCTCGCCGCAACATTTTAAGTATTCTCTCTCCTCAATGGAAGTTGGCTGCTATAATTGCCTCTTAAATTCATCATCAATGTTTCTTAAAGCGGACTACCAGTGCTCATATATTTGGCAAACAAATTTATTAATGAGAAACCTATCGTTTGATGGTCGCCAACCTTCGGTAGAAGACGGCACATAAAGAAGAAGACAACAAATTTAAGATTATACCGAACTCTGATCCAACAAACACTTGCTGTAAGACAGTGACAGGCAGAGACATGTGGCAACAATGGTAGAAGGAAGATTGGCAAAAATACGTTGATGAGAGGTGTATACGACGAAGAAGGACACAACTATGAAAAAAAATGATTATAGGTGTGTAAACTAAAGAGCATATGTTGCGAATTTTTAGGCTCATCTTTAAGTTTTCAACAATTCTATAATTTCCTACTCTGTTGTTTGCCAACTTCCTTAAGTCCCCAAAAGAAGACCCCTAAGAAAAGTCATGTCTCTAAAATTCGTCAAAAATCAATGAATTTCAACAAAATCTAGAAGAAGCTCTTTCTTTAGACCAAGTAGATAGTGACCTCGAGAGCACTTGGATCTATCTCAAAGATAAGATAGTCGAGGCTGCAAAAGACTGTGAAGCAGCGGTTTCCACGGGCCGTAAGCCGTGGATATCCGATAAAAAATAAAACTAGATACGGAACAAACGATGAATACAGAGCGTTATCGAAAGAAATCAGAGAACAGTGCCGGAAAGACAAAGCTGATTACATCCCTCAAATATGCAGAGAGATAGAGGAACATGGCTGTCGAAAAGAACACAGGGATTTATTTCAGAAAATCAAACTCCTTACCAGAGAATTTAAATCTGAAACGTGGTCTGTAATAGATAAGGAAGGTAATCTAAAGACTGATACTGTCGAAATATTGGAAACATGGCGGAGCTACTATGGCGAGCTATATAAAAATAACGAGGTACCAGCAGAAAATCAGTGGTCCTCTGACTACCCTAGAGAACCTACTGTTTTACTCGCTGAAGTCAAAGATGCCATTAAATCGCTAAAGAGAAATAAATCCCCAGGCATTGATTCAATACCAGGTTAAATCCTACAGTTTACGACAAGACAAAAATGAGATTGAAAGTTGGGGCACTGGAACACAAACCTTGGACTGGGCTTCTTACAAACTCAACAATGGAACATGTTGTTATCCTTCAAAATTGTTGCAGGCGACACAAATCTCTTAGTTACTTAGAAAAATAGAAATAGTGATTACTCTTTTAAAACTGACATATTACATAGAGTATAATTCACTATTTTCTACAAATTTGCCGGTTTCTTTCCTACCCAACCAAACACGACCGCTAAAGTTGGGAAAGACAGATCTATCTCTCAAAATATCAAGAGGAGACTGGTGAATGCCCTTGTATTATCCATATTTCTATACGGGGCAGAGACTTAGACACTTCGCAGACGCGAGCGCCAAAAAATTGATGCCTTTGAGATGTGGTGCTGGAGAAGAATGCTGCGCATACCATGGACAGCTCATAGGACAAACGTTTCCATTTTAAACCAACTCGAGATTAAAAAGGCTGTCCACAATATGTCTGCAACGTATTCTCTGCAATTTTTCAGTCACGGGGTTCGCAGAAGTGACTATCGTTTGGAGAGATTAATTGTTTCTGGAAACGTTCCGGGGAGAAGATGAAGAGGACGATCACCAACTAGATGGTCTGACCAAATTAAGAATTTAGCTGGAAACCCATTCTGCGAAGCTCTCAGAGCAGCTGAAGATAGAGACCAATGGAGAAACATTGTTAGGAATATTGGAAGAATCTAAGGCAACTACAGGGGAATCTCACTAATCGGTACTACATATAAGATATTAGCTTCAGTTGTACTAAAACGATTACTGCCATATACAGAGGAAATTATTGGCGATTACCAATGCGGCTTTAGGCCTGGAAGATCAACAATCGACCAAATATTTACTATCAGACAAATGCTAGAAAAGTATTGGTAATATAATAAAGAAGTACACCAGATCTTCATAGATTTCAAACAAGCATATGATTCCATAGATCGCTTAAAACTGTAGAGTGCAATGATGGAGTTAGGCGTACCAAAGAAGCTGACCATGATTGCGCGAATGTGTGTCAACAATTCCTTTGCACAAATTAGAATAGGAGGCAAAACTTCAAAGGCTTTCGGCATAATCACCGGACTCAGACAGGGAGACCCGCTGTCCCCATTACTATTTAACCTAGCATTGGAATATGCAATGCGAAAAATCTATACCAGAGTCAAACCAGACATAACTGCCAGAGGAGCAAAGATTATTCTCGCATTTGCAGATGATGTAGATGCAGTAGCACAGACAACACTGGAAGTTAAGAATATAGTATCGAACTTTGAAGAAGCAACACTAAGCGTAGGCCTGGAAATAAACGAAGAAAAAACTAAATACATGGTCGTATCAAAAAAGGAACGACAGCGAATAAGACAAAACATTACCATAAACGATCATAATTTTGAGGTGGTCAAAGAATTCAAATACCTAGGAGCAACAATTACCAGTGAAAACACAGGAGAACGGGAGGTTGAAATACGAATACTGGCGGGAAATAAATCATTCTTTGCCATTCAACATCTAATGAGGTCAAAGCTTCTCTCAAGGCGTGCCAAAATCCAAATGTACAAAACCATAATACGACCAGCAGTGACATATGGAAGTGAAACATGGACATTGAGAAAGAAAGAAATCAATAAGCTATTAGTATGGGAACGCAAAATCCTGCGAATTATATAAGGTCCTTGCAGGGACAGCGTGACAAATGAATGGAGGAGCAGATACAACAATGAAATAGAGACTCTCTTCGGGAAAGGAAACATCGTAAGATACATAAAAGCCAATAGATTAAGATGGGCAGGCCACGTGGTACGGAGTGATGACGACAGACTGATTAGCAATGTGTTTTGGGAAAGACCAGATGGTAGAAGATCAACAGGAAGGCCTAGAAAAAGGTGGAAAGACCCAGTCAGGGAAGACCTGGAGAAGATGGAAGTAAGGCCATGGGAAATAATAGCACAGGATCGGAATCAATGGAAGGCGATAGTAAACGCGGCAAAAATTCACGAAGAGTTGTAAAAGCCAATGATGATGATGAATATTGGAAGAAATCACGATCCTCACTAATGGGGAAACGACACGAGAGAGAGAGTTGTTTGCCAATCATACTACTTTCTGAGAGACTATCTAGATTAACTGTCAGAAACAAAATAATTCATTTTTGGTTTCTATTTGTAGTAAAAATGAATACCACATTTTTTATAATTCTCCACTACTCTACAACCAACTGCAGTATTAAATATTTATTGTTTTTTTTTATTTATATTCCTTCATACTGTTTGTCGATAGCATGTCGTAGTCTTAAAATAATTCTACCAGTTCCTGTTTAATAACTAACCTTACATTACTTTTCGTTGACATTATAAATATCAAAATATTTTGAGGTTCCGATTAGTCATTATCATGTTTATTCGATTGTTTATTTTTATACCTTAATAATATCAGGTCGATATATTTATTTTCGAATTTATTTAACAAGATATTTAAAAACTTGTTGATACTTGTCCACCACAGTAAGTTGTAGATAAATAAAAAACTGGTCAACGGATATTCTTTATCGTAATAAATTCCAGACAGTTATAGATTCTTAAGGTCCTTAATATAAAAATAACGTTATAGAAATAAGCATACTTAACGTACATAAATTATATAAATGAGTACATGATACTCATTATTTTCTCGTACTTTTTGCCGGTTTCTTCGGTTTTCTGTCTTTTACTTTAGTTTTTTTACGTTTTTGTCTAGTTTTCCTCCCATTGCACGACAATTCCTAGATTTACCAACTTCTCTGAACTTACTCGACTAATTCCTTAATTTATCTGCTTTCGTATATTCCTCACATCCTCCAATAGTATCCTTTTTCGTCTTTTCTTTTCACTGCTTCCTCTTTTCTTATGTCTACACTTTTCCCCCCATGTTCTCTATGCTATCTCCTTTTTCCAATTATTTTTCTATTTCTGTCTTATCTTCCTCCTTTTTACGCCATTATAATCTGAGCAAACCTTTGATCTGTCTAGGCTTTTTTATTCCCCCCTGTTCTTTAATAAACAACATTTTTTATGAAAGAAAAATATCTACAAACATCAAAAAAATTCTTGTTTTTCCTGGTCTTAAAAATAAACTAAATTAGTTTCGCACATTAAGTAAACATTAAGTCAAGAATGACAGAGATAATTGTGTCAACGGTCCAGTGCCTTTTGGTATCAACGACAATAAAGGGGAGATTCGAGCAACGAATATGTAAGTTTTGCTTTAAATAAAAAAAAATTGTACGGAAACTATTAAAAGGAGCTTAATATGAGCAAAACACAGATAAGGCAATATTTTAATCGATTGAAAAATGGATGTGCTTCTATTGAAATTGATCTGCGTTCTAGCCGGTCTTCCAGCACAACAGCAACGTAAAATATCAAGCGGTTGAGACTTACAATTTTATTGAAAAAGCTCGTCGTTTAAAACAACAGGATAATGGAAACTTTTATGGTAGATTTGTTGATTTACCACGTTGATTTATTTTTATTATGAAGATTTTGTGCACCATCAATAAGCTCCAAGAGGAAAGACAATCAACAAAGAATTGAAAAAGATTAGCGACTGATTTTTTCATCACAATAATGCAGCAGCATATGCATGCAACAGTTTTGGCAAAATACAGGGCTACAACTCACCAGTCTCTATACAATCCTGACATCTAGCACGCTGTGAAATATTGGTGTTTCCAAGCTGAAAACCGCGCCTAAAGGGCAACGTTTGGACGCTGCATGTAGACTATTTAAACTAATGTGACGATGATAAAGGTGACACTGAATGAAATTACAAAAACTAAATTTTAGAATCGATTTAGCAACCGTCAGAAGCGTAATATTAAATCTATTGGGGAATCTGCACTTCGAAGGATGCTACGAGCTGGCTCATCATCATTATTAGCAGTTTTGAGTCCACTGCTGAACATAGGCCTCCCGTAAATAATTCCATTGCATCCTATTTTACAATAAAAGTACGCAAGACTGCATACCTTGGACACATACTGAGGAATGATAAATATAGTCTTCTGCAGGTCATCATGCAGGGTAGAGTCGATGGCAAAAAGGGAATAGGTAGAAAGAGGAATTCATGGCTGCGAAATATTCGAGACTGGACAAACATGACTGTAGACGAATTATTCCACGTTGCAAAATACAGAGAAACTTTTAGAAATGTGATCGCCAACCTCCGTTAATGGGACGGCATAGGAAGAAGAAGAAGATCCTATTTTGAGCATCCCGAATCTAGTTGTTTTGGATACGCTTGATGTCGTGCGACCATCTTGTTAAAGGACGTCCTTGGTTACGATAAGGATCGTGTCTCCATCTTCCATCTCTAACTCTGGCAACATGTCCTGTCTATTTCTATTTCAGCGTTGTAATTCTTTTAGCTGCGTCCGTAACACCAGTTTTTCTCATATTTGATTTGAAATTCTGTCTAAGTGATATATTCAACATCGACCTCGCCACTGCTCACTTTGCCACTTGTTTCTTATTGATTGGTTTTCTGTTAAGGGGCAATGTTTCTGCTCAAAGACCTTTCTTTTCAAGTACATGGGAATATCTGATCTAAAGACTTCCCTCAGTTTTCCGTGAGCTGCCCATGTTAGTCCTATTTTTCTGTTTAACCTTGTTTGATTGTCTCTTTCTAATTTAATCTCGTGGTCCAGTTACTTATGGGTATAAACTTGTTCAATTTGCATGTCGTTGATTGAAAGGCTTTTGGACCAGTACAAGGTTGTTCATGTATTGTGTTTTGGAAAAGTTAATTTTAAGAATAACTCGTGTAAAGGAGCTCTAAAGATCTTGAAGAAGATGGCAGACATGATCTACCGGGTCTGCAATAAGGACTATATCATCTGCAAATATTGCAGAAAGTTTTTCAGAAACTCCCCATTTATGCAATTGTTGTTTCTCATAGCACTCTGTAATAAAGCGGTGAATAGTTTAGGAGAGATGGTGTCTAATATGTACCCCCATCCCCCATCAAAGGGAAATGTGTTTGTGTCGCCATAGTACATTCTAACTGCAACTGTTGCGCTATTATTATATGCCGAAGAAGAGTTGTGGACAGAGTCAAATGCTGAATGACGGAGAATAACGTCTGGATGATGAGCTGGATGACGAAGAATAAAGCATGAGATGGTTATTAGCTCGCTTATTTTTCGGACAAACTTCGTACTGCAGCTAAAATGTACATGTTTTGGGTTTGCAATAAACCCGAAATCTCCGAAAATTGCTATTTTTGCCGTATTGATCTTTGAGGTTTGCTATTCATAAAATGTGATTGAAACTTGCATAATGTGAGTAACTGTGTGTAACTTGAAATCGTGTGTACTAATCATATTGTGTGATCCCGAGATTTGTTGTTTTAAGACAACCATAGTCATTTATGTAATTGGTCATAAATGCAGCCATTTATCTAACTTTAACGATATAATACCCCATTCTTATTTTCTTAACGATCCGAGTAAAATAATTTGTTTGCATTAGACTCATCATCCTGTTATTTAGAGAATGATTTGACCCGCATCGAGGAACGCATGCACCTTAAATTCATTAGATTGATACAGAACTGTACCAGTACCACCATAACTTTATAAAAAGTACACCTACAGATAACGAGTCGGGTCCCTTTTTTTATGTATACCAAATTGGTATGATAATAAACATAGCTTCGTACAAGCGACACCCACATATAACTGTTTTCGTCGTGGCTACTGCACCAACAAATATCGAATAAGTATTATTGATGAATGTGAGGTTATTTAGTGAATTTGTTGTAGATATGTTGTTGGTTATTGAGTCATTATTAGTTTCTAGACATCAGTTTTAATGTCTTTCGTTAACAAACATTTGTAAACCTGTTGAAAGACTTTTTTTATGTATGTAATATTATTTCGCGATACTTGTGCGATACAGTACAATATTAGTTTTTGTGTAAGTTTTGTCATCTTTAGGGTTATATTTTCTCCTCCATGTTTTAAAAGCTATTTTTGACTGAATTTATGGCTATCTCTACTTCCTGAAATCTGATTTTTATCTCGTGTCTTTAATTCAGGTACGTTATTGTGTTGCTTATTATTTTACTTTCCTTTAAACAGTTCCGTCAGGTATCTTTCACATTCGTTTGCTGGTATGTTATTGTATTCCTTTAATTCTGCCATTTCTTTCCGTTGGTTTCTTATGAATCTCTTCATTTTTTGTTCTTCTTACCAACTGCTTTGTTTCATTTCGTATTCTTCTATAGGTGTCTCGGGATTCTGGAGTATTTGATGTTTTGTGCTTCGTGTAGGCCTCTCGTTTCTCTTTACATTTCTCTTTTATTTCTTTTCTGAACCATGGTGTATTGTTGTTGTTTCTTTTGTTCAGTATGACTTTGCGTTTTCCTAGCTTAAATTTCTTCATCCTTATAAACAAATCTCTGGCGAATTTAAAAAAAAGGGGCTAACTAGGATTCTAAGGATCGTAGGATATAGTATTTTTTTAAATTGTGTAAAAATGCCAATATTTTGAATAAAAAAAAATTTTTAGTGCTTTTTTTTTAGAACAGTTATTAATTTTTAAAAATCGACTTTTGAATCTATTTTTGCAATAATTGAGCAACAAATTAACAAAAAGAACTTTACAAACTCTCATTTTAAAGAATTTTCTATGTTTTTTTAGTAAAATTATGTTGCTTTTCCATATACTGTAATTCTCTGGTCTAAATCACGATTTTCGCATTTCTATTAAGTGTAGGAAATGACACGTGATGTTGAGAAAAAAAAATAACATAAAAACAAATCGCTAAACCAATTATATTAAGAAACTAGTGACAAAAATACAATCTCAAACACAATAAATCTTGGAACGCACGTTTAAGCTGCCAGATTATATAAAATACATAAACAATTTAAACTACAAAAGTTGAAATCATTTAATCTAACGTATCCAATGTAGCCAACAAGTTAAACAAACACACTTTTTTTATTGGTATTTCGCATTAAAACTACGCAAAAATCGTTCGCCTTGTCCCACTTTTCTATCTAAAAAAATACTTCCAATCACTGTTGACATAAAAATGAAATCATAACGTTGCCCTTGAAATTTACGTCCAGACGATAATTCAGCTATTGTTGATACTGGATGAAAATCATTTTCTTGTAAATATAAACGACAGATAAGATTTTTCTAGTAAACAGGATATCTTAAAATGTTTAATTATTTTTATGAAGGAACATTTCACGATAACTTAGTTTAAAACAGAATGTTTTTCGTCGTTTGTTTTCCTAGTACCAACTCTCTTTTGTTGTTGTTTCTTAAGTTCAAACTTTAACCAATAAAATAAGCTTAGAAACTTTATTGTTAGTTTTTATCCTTTATTTATATGAAATATCCCATTCACCGCAGAGTGGAAAATTTTATGTATATTCCTATTCCCAAAAGTGGTAGATAATGTTTCTTTTAGTGTTATAACATGACAATAAATCAACATTAAGAAATGAAGATTGACACATTTTACCAGGAAACGTATTTAAATTTTACCTGAAACCTGGCCTTTTATACTATTATTGGTTAACCCAGGATGTTTATAGTCGGTACTAACTGAAGTCAACCATTTACTGCTAAACAAACTATCGATTTTGCTAAGTTATGCCTATTGTCGTTTATTGGTAGCAGAGCTGCTCCATTGTGTTCTTTACAAGAAAGAAAACAAAGACAATTTTATTTATTGGTGATTGAACACCTTAATGCTGACGCATTCAAATTATAATATACATGCTGCAAATCCCTCCGTTTGAGGAACTTTGCTTCATTAGCGAGCGTAGTTATGTTCCTTACGTATTTTTCGTAGGTTACAACCTTGAAATGTCCCTTTATTTTCTGAGAATCCGAGTTTATGGTTCTGCGGTAATACAGCGGTCATTTTTCAAGTACATAACAGAAATTGCCAGACCACCTCGTAATAACTTATTATGAAACGACAATGCAGTATTGGCATTTAAGTGCTTATTGACTAGAACCGCAAGTTACGTTCACAGCTCACTTCCTGATTTTTACATAGAATTCTAATTGATATTATTAAGATCTACGTTAGAAAGTTGTGTAGTACACAAAATTCTTTAATAAATATTTTAATAAGCAATCTTAACTGTCGTTTCTGCTTTCATTATTTATGCTATAATAATATAGTTTCTCAAGCCGTGTTTAAATTTACTTTAATAATTCACTGTGGATTTCTCTTAAGAAATGAGTTATTTCATTTTATCAAGAGTAAACATCAAGAGGTATATATAAAGAATATGAAAAAGAACTAAAACAAAACCTAATGGGTAAAATTTCGCTAATGTTTCATGTTTATTTTGTTCTTCACTATTTTCCAATTTTGATTTCGTATTACGCAATTCTTAATATCAATTATTGCGATAATACGATATCCACCGTGTATATAATGAGTACAACACACAATATGGAAGCGCTAGGAGAGCAATGTGAATGACCTTTGGTGGCCGCGATGGTATAAACATAACGCTCTACAAGAAGACAACGCCGTACCCTGACGACACAAAAGCTCTTAACAGTGCCGTCTTTTTGTCTATTTTTGGTCTTTAGAAAGTCGTGTAGTTTGCGGAAGTCATTGTAGAAAAGCATATCATGATCCTATTTCGTTTTTGTTTTTAAATCTGTAATGATTGTAGCTTTTTCTATATATTTTTTTGTATGCTGCCGATTGAAATCACAATAAAACTCAAAGAAGTACACATTCTTTTTAATTTTAAAACGGCATTGAAACAGGTAGTTGTTTTGTTGAATTTTTAACGATAGGAGTATGGAAAGAAAATACAATATATTACATAAAGTTAAAGTTGTTCTGAAATTTCTTAAGGTATTTTAACAGTATTTTCTATTTTATTGGGAATTAACCACAATTTTACTTTAAAGTACGCTATTCTGACGTTTCGATGACGATGGCGCATCAACATGTACGAAGTTCTTCTTCTAATGGCGCTACAACCCTTTGTGAGTCTTGGCCTGCTTAACAATGTTCTTCCATTCTGCCCTGTCGGATACTTTCCTTCGCCACTGCCTGATGTTCATGGTTTTAAGATCCCTCTCTACGTCGTCTATCCATCTTTTACGGGGCCTTCCTCTTGTTCTGTTTCCTTGGGGCTTCCATCTCTGGACTACTTTTACAGCTCGATTATCTGGCATTCTTTCTAGGTGACCAAGCCAGTTTAGTCTTTGTGATTTTACAAATCTGACAATATCTGCGCTCTGCATTAGTTCATCCAGCTCGTGGTTCATTTTAATTCTCCACGAACTATCGCTGCATTGGGTTGGTCCAAATATCTTCCTTAGTATTTTGCGCTCAAATATTCTCAGTTGATTTTCATCAGTGGTTGAGAGGGTCCACGTTTCACATCCATATGTGACCACTGGTCTAATTACTGTTTTGTAGGTTCTCAGCTTAGACTCACGATTCAGTAACTTACTTTTCATTAAGTCTTTGTATGCATAAAAGCACCTATTACCGCTAAGAATCCGTGCTTGTATTTCTTGACTGATGTTGTTGTTGTCATTTATTATTGAGCCTAGGTAGGGAAAAGTGGAGGCATATTTGTAGGTATGGTTGTCTACCTTCAGATTCTCATGTTCATTCGATTTTGTGCACTCCATATATTTTGTTTTGCTTTCATTTATATATAGACCAAACGTAGCAGCTTCTCGTTTCAGTTCTATAACTTTTTTGCTCAATACCCTTTTGTTGCGGCTTATTATGGCAACATCATCTGCATATGCGCATATTTGCATAGATCTTGTATTAATACAGCCGTTTACATCCAGTTTTCTAACAACAGCTTCTAAAGTTAGATTAAAAAGTGTTGTTGATAAGGCATCCCCTTGTCTAACTCCATTTTCAATATCAAAGGCCTGCGTCATATCTCCATCTATTCTTACCATAGCTTTGGAACCCTCCAGAGTCATTCGTATAAGTTTAACCAACTTATTGGGTATCCCTAACATAGATAGTTGCTTTAACATCTTTTGTCGATCTACTCCATCAAACGCCTGTTTGAAATCAATATACAAGTTGTAAATAGGTATGTTATATTCAACACATTTTTCATGTATACCTCTTATATATATACATGTACGAAGTTAGTTTTTTTTATTCAAAATTTTGGCATTTTTACACGAATTTAAATGAACATACAAACCCTTAAAACCCGAGTTAGCTCCTCTATTTCAAAAATTCACTGGGACTTTGCTTATAAAGATTATGAAATTTAAAAAGCAAGTTTTGACAAAAACTATAACACGATTATAAAAATGCGCTGTCTATGATGTGCCAAAGATGAATGGTTTAAAAGCGAAGCGATTTGCATGCTCTTGATTTTACCATTTTAAAAACGAAATTCATACTTCAAATTTATAAAATTTACAATATCTCCCGTTTTAATCAACGTAAATAAAAATAGTAAAATAAGTTTTAATGGATTTAATTATACAAAGTTGATAACAATTAATTTTGTTTAAAATATATATGTAATGTTTTTGGACAAAGAAAAAAAATAAACATAATTCAAGAAAAAAATAGCACATAGATTTGAAAATATATTTTTTTGTAAAATTGTAACTTAAGCCAACTATTTACTTAAGTATACAAACAATCTAGCCCTTTCTGCTCGCGTCGGAGAGTTTGGGTGCGGTTCTTTCATAAATCATGTTTATATTATTTTTAAAATTAAAATAATATGGGCGCCATTCCTTAATAGTTTATCCTCGTAAGAAAACGAGCTCAGACAAAGAAATAAAATTAAAAAATTTAAAACAAAACTATCCTTTTATTATTTTGTATCGAACAAAAAGTTATTAAAAGATTCTACGTTAAAAAGTTACGTAACCGAGAAAAAAAAATAGTATGTGTTTACGGCATTTAATTAGACAAAATTGTAAGAAAACAAACATCTATATCTTGGCATTAGGTTATGAATTAAAAATATATGAAAATAAAATTATACTTTATTCCAAATTTCAAAATGCGTTCACATAAAAAAATACATTGGTTTATTAGGTAGAATGTAGATATTTATTGTAATTAAAAGATCAATAATAAATCACTTTACTGTTATTTAGTTCATAGATAATCTTCACTGTTCAATAAAAAAGTATATAAAATGGGTACAACCTGAATTATCCAAATGCTTGTGTGGCGTGTAGAAAGGATATAATTTTTTTTACAATATCCGCCATAAAAATATATAGGATTGTGCAGCCAAGCAAACAGGATATTCTTGGTTTGTTGGTTTCAGAACACATACCATAAATCCATAGCTATTTAGATAACCTCGGGCCAAAAAACCTAATTCTAGCAACTATTAGGGCTCCCGGTAAGGGTCTAAAATAAATATTAATTTGAAAATATATTAGACAAAAGAAATTAGTTGGCTTACCTCGTCAAGAGACCACTCAAACAGAATTTTCGTCTCTGGACGTTCAAAGAGAAAACGAAAGACGGTCGGAGCTATTAGGAACTACAGTAGGGTCCTTAGGTAATTTAAATGCACGCAGCGGATAGATGGCGTGAGCAACATTGATTTGAATATTTACTAAATTTTTGAAACGGTGACAAACGGTGAAAATTATTGTTGAAAGATATTATTTATAACTGTAATACATAAAGATTTAAGTTGCTTATCATTTCATAACTTTTTCCAATACTAATAATAAGAGAATTAAATTTTTTCTTAGTAAATAAAAATACAGAAAAGACAGTTACGATTTGATTTCAGTATAGCGCTTCCACTATTCTACCATACATTCCCAATGTCATTCCATTCATCGTCTGTTTTGCTTTGAAAATAGTACAAGGCACAGATTTGGGCAATTATCTGAATTTTGGTTTCGAAAACTAAGACTTTTGTTTTTATCAAAATCTGTTAGATTAGATACCTGCATCAAAGAGTGTCTTGGTAAAATCGTTACTTCCCTTTTTTTAATTTAAAAGCTGTAAAATTTTATACATAAGTCCTATATAAGAGTGTATATTTAGTGTAAACATATTTGCGATACTTGTTTACGTCTCCCGAGCAATCCGGCACTGCCTTACTGAGGGCAGTGACCATGTTTAAACTTTTCTTTCTTTCGGGACTCTGCTTCTTGTACGCACACGCCTGCTCGAACGTCCCTCTTCCTCGTATCTTTGACTTTTTTCCTGCTTTTGATTTCTTTCTCTGCGACCTTGATTGAGCCACACATCAGTTAGTCGAGTGTTTGCGCGTATATTATTAAAATTGAGGAGATCTGTGCGTGAATTCCAACTAGCTTTTTTTGTCGATATTCATCAGTGTTTACTGTTGTGCTGGTTGAAGAAAATCTTTATTTAAATCGACAATAAAGTTAATATGTGAATGATTACTTTTATTATAAAATGACGATAATGTTTATACAATATTGGAGAAGGTTCAATATTATTGTGATATTGAACCTTCTGAGGTTTTATTATTATTCGATATTACTACAATCGGAATGGAAAAAATTATGTGTATAGGCAAAATTATGTGTATAGACAGATAAACACACATATAGATTCAGATTCAGACACCAAAAGCGACCAAAAAGTGAGAAAAATTTTGCTATCACAGAACATTATCAGGAGAGAAATAAAAAAAAATTATGAGACTCAAATTACTTTTTCTAAAAAGGTAGCAGTTTTCCCTTTTTACTTTAGTTAAATGGTCTACATTTCAATTCAATCTGTTGCTATTTTGGATAATATTGTGATACAATAAGTTAATTTCATCTTCTTGCTCTTACAAATCATAATATGTTTTTGATACTGAAGTATTGTTTCTTATGTGTAAGGTAAATGTGGGAGTAATTGACACTTCAATAAATTACACAACCTAAAATACATATAATAATTTAAAGAAAATTCTAATATGCTTTGTGGGGTATTAACAAACAAATGTACTATTACAAATTAATAGTACTTAATTAACAGAACTATTCCTTCGATAACTCTGGCGAGAAAATAATGGACTTTTCCTCATTGGTGCAAATAATTATTAAAATTTAAATGGTTGCAATAAACAATCAAAAACAATTTATAGGTTTAGGTAAAACTAGGTAAAAACTTACCGCTGGGTCGAATTACCAGGGTTTGCACTACAAAACAACGAACGAAATCAATTTAATATGCGTGCATGGGTTCACGTGCCGGGTTGCGTCTTTTCTTCTCAACGACTGGTGCTCTTCTGTCTTAAAGGGACGCATTCCACGAGCCCGATGGCGGTACTTATAGGGATCGTAGGAATACAGGGAGGACAAATGTATTGATTAATTTATACAACCATATTCAAATTTAAACATTCTCCCCCCTTTAAAGGCCATAAGGTCTTTAAAAAACAAAACGAATTCCAAATACTATAATTACTTAAACAACTAAAACGATAATTAATACAAACAATTCCTATACAAATCTTACACAAATATTCAAAACTTAAACTACAATAAAAAAATTAAAATTAAAATGGTGGTTTCGTCGCGGTTATATTGACAAAAGTCGAACAAAACAAAATCAGTAAAAAGGCTGACCATCTAATCTTCATCTATCGGCAAGGGACAGATTCGAACAAGAGGCCGTTTTAAGGTTCCGGTGATCGTACGCACGGTAGCCACTCGAGCTACACCGTCTTTACCCTCATGTAATTCAACAAGACGCGCGAGAGGCCATTTACACGGAGCCAAATTATCCTCCTTTAAAACAACTAAGGCACCGATTTTAGGTACAAAGCCAGAATCTAACCATTTGGACTTTTGTTGCAAGGTGTGCAAATATTCCTTTCGCCATCGAGCCCAAAAATCCCTATGGATGCGTTGTAACAACTGCCATCTGGACAAACGATTGAAGGATACCTCCGAAAAATCAGGCACAGACAATGATGTCAAGGGTTCAAGAGTCAGGAAATGTCCTGGGGTCAACGCATTGAGATCTTCAACATCATTGGTTAATGGGGTGAGAGGGCGTGAGTTTAAGACCGATTCAATTAAAGTTAAAACGGTATAAAATTCTTCGTAGGTCAAAATTTGAGCCCCGACTATACGAACAATATGTTCCTTTACAGAACGAATTCCCCGTTCATAAATACCACCAAAATGTGGAGCAGCGGGAGGAGCAAATGAAAACTTAATATTTTCTTTATCGAGAGCGCTCTCCATGAAGCTACTAAGCTGTCGATAAGCACTATGAAAATTAGTGCCATTATCACAAAACACTTGCGATACTCGACCTCTCCGAGCGATAAAACGTTGTAAAGCGGCCAAAAAGGCTTCCGCGGTCAAATCACTAGCTAATTCAAGATGTAAAGCCTTTGTAGCGCAACATACAAATAGACACAAATAGGCCTTTTGAGTTCTAACTCCCCTGTAACGAGACATGGTTATCGAGAACGGTCCACCATAATCTAACCCACAAATCGAAAAGGGTTTAATGGCACCGAGACGAAATTTAGGCAAATTACCCATAGGGGGTTGTAAGTTTTTAGGAGATTGTTTCCAACATCTAATACATTTGGACAATACCGAATTAACGGCTTGTTTAGAAGACATTATCCAAAACCTTTGACTAACCAAAAACTGAGTACTCTTAAATCCAGCATGTAAATACTTCTCATGATAATGACGAACTAGAAGAGTAGTAAGACGAGATTTTTTTGGTAACAAAAACGGGTGTTTTGCTTCATACGATAACGAAGACTGAGATAGACGACCACCTACTCTTAAACACTGAGTACTATCATCTAAAAATACTCCCAACTTACGAAATGGTTTTGGAAAAGAATTTGATTGAATATGTTCTTCAAAATACTTCTCCTGTGTAAATCTGACAAGAATAATCAAGGAGTCTTCTAATTCTACAAAAGTCAAGGGTCCTGACCGTTTCGACCTTTTATAACGAGAGTTGTGCGCGAATCGCAACATAAAAGCCAAAATTCTTTGGATCGAGGTAAAAGACGATTTATTTTTCAGCAAACAAGACAAAAAATGTTCCTCACGAGTGGAAACAAACACTAACGCTTTCTTTACCTCTTCCAAAGAGGATTTTTCCTGCAATGAGGGAGGAACCTCTGGAAAACTTAATGGAATATTATACAAAAACGAAGGACCTGTTAACCAGTCTAATTTTGATAGAAAAGCGGCCGGTAGCATGCCTCGCGAAGGCGCATCGGCTGCATTATTTCGAGATTCGATATAATGCCAAGAATAATTTTGACTATGGGACTGGATATACGAAATGCGATTTGCGACGAAAGTTTTGAACCTCGAGGGGGAGCTTTTAATCCAGTGCAATACGATTTGAGAATCTAACCAAGCATACACATTTTGAAATATTATATGCTTCCACGACTCTAACACAAACGACATAAGTTTTACCAAATGAACAGCAGCTAACAATTCTAATCTAGGTATAGTAATCTGTTTTATAGGAGCTACTTTCGATTTGGCACACAGTAAATTAACTTGAACTAGGTTACGAGTATCAATACTACGAATATAAACGACACAAGCATATCCCTTTTCACTAGCATCGGCAAATCCATGAAGCTCTAAGATGGGACATGAGGAAATATTCAAAAAACGAGGAATTTTGAACTGTGAAATAAGAGATAGTTCGCTCTTATATTGCTCCCATGCACGAATTATTTCCGAAGGAGGGCGATCATCCCATTTAAGACCGGTTGCCCAAAGTTGTTGGATTAAATGTTTAATGAAAAAGGTAATAGGTGTTAAGTAACCACAAGGATCATAAATTCGAGCTAATTCGGACAAAAACGATCTTTTGGTACAAGGGACGTCTTGCAATTTGACTGAAAATTGAAAGACGTCGGACTGTGCAATCCACTTCAAACCAAGGATTTTTAATGAAGGACCATTTGCTTCTGGATCAAAATTAATGGAGTGAGGATTAATATGGGATTCAGGAAACTGCGACAACAATTTGGGTTCATTCGAACACCATTTCCGTAACTCAAAGCCTCCTAACTTTAACAAAGCGACTAATTCGTCAACTAAAGTTTGTGCTTCTTCGAGAGTCGAAGCACCAAAAACAAAATCATCAATATACGAAGCATGACGAATAAGCGAGACGGCTTTAGGAAAACGAGAGCCTTCGTCTAATGCTAATTGTTGGAGAGTTCTTAAAGCGAGATACGGCGAAGATACTATTCCAAAAGTAACGGTTAATAAACGATATTCCTGAATATCCTCAAGGCTAGAAAATCTCCATAACACGCGTTGATAATCTGTGTGCTCAGGAGCGAGTAAAATATTACGATACATCTGACGAATGTCCGCACACAGCGCAAAACGATTAAGTCTAAAATTCAACAACAGCGAGACTATGTTCTGTTGCAGCTTAGGACCGACCAGTAAATAGTCGTTTAAAGATTTACCACGACCGGGACTTTTCTGAGACGCATCATATACAACTCGAATTTTACTTGAAACACTATCTGGTTTCACAACGCAATGATGTGGAATATAATACTTTCCCCTTTTCTTTTCGGCATTAGAGACTAACTGCATATGACCTAAATCAAGATACTCCTGCATATGAAAAGAATATTCTTTTTTCAAACTTGGTTGACGAGATAAGCGTCGTTCTAATGATAGCAATCTATTTAAAGCAATATCATAGCTATCTTGCAAACAAGGCGGCGATTCACGAAAAGGCAAAGATACAACATATTTACCCGAGACGTCCCGATTATGCGTTTCCAGATAAATGTTCTCACACAGAACGTCTTCTGGTTCTGAAACTGGCTTTTCCGGTACGTTTTCCAGTTCCCAAAATTTCGTTAACGAAGAATTTAGTGGGTCTTCAATATTTGAAAGGCAAACAAGCGAAGTCGACGAAAGGTTAGGTGTGCTAGTAGGTCCTAACAAAATATAACCAAAAACGGTATTTAGGGCATCTGGTTGTCCCGCTTTACCTTCAATTTTACCTTCTAACAACACCTTCGAAAATATGCTACAACCAATTAACAAATCTATAGATTGACTACAGTTAAATTCGGGATCGGCTAACTTCAAATTTTTAATATAATTCCACGTCGATATGTCAATTTTGGTGCTCGGCAACTCCGAGCAAACCCGATCTGTAATAATAGCCTCCAAGTGAAACACCGGTGACTCCTGATGACGAGGTTGGATAGAAAAACTTATTTGACCGTGATTCAGTTTCGTTTGCATCGAATTGAGTCCGTTAACTTCAAATGAACAAGGAGTTTTAGGCCAACCTAATCTACTGGCAGCTTTACGACTAATGAACGAACTCATTGAACCTGAATCTAGCAGACATCTCAAGGGCTGTTTACACCCCTTAATATCAATCGCGTGAACTAAAACGGTACCGAGCAAAATTTCCTTTTTTGTCTCGTTTTTCTTCCCTATAAAACTAGCAGCACAATGTGATATTTCAGGCGAATTTTGTTCGACTCCCGATGCCCCTGGATTATTAGTATTTTCTATGGACGACTGACTATTGGAACGATTTCTATCAAAGTGCAACAAACTATTATGAAGGTGACTATTACATTTACTACATTTAAAGGCCTTTGGACACGACTTGACAGAATGATTAGCCTGATTAAGACACCTAAAACACGAGGAAGATTCTTTACAAAATTGGTATCTTTCTTTTGGAGATTTTTTCAAAAACAACGAGCAATGGTTAAGAAAATGACTTTGTTTACATAAAGCACAACATATTGACGACGAATTTGTAACAAAGGATGAACTACTATTATGCCTTGACTCATTGGAATGTTTATAATTACACTTTGGCTCCGTATAAGTTGGAGCCCTCGACGATTTCTTAGATTCACTTAAGCTACTATTCAAATTATCGTAAGCAATGTACTGAGTTTCAATAAACTCTACCAATTTTTGAAATGACGGGATTTTATTCGATTTATTTTCTAACTCAAATAACTTTACTGAATCCGCGTCTAATTTCGACAAAAGTAAATTAAACATAATAAAATCCCAATGTTCTGTCGGAAGACCTAATGTTTTCAATGCGGCTAAATTTTCTAAAAACGTATCTACTAATTTAGCCAGATTTTTCGAATTAACTACCGATATTTTCTGTACGCCCAAGATCGCATCCCAATGCGCGGTCGCACAACGACGAACATTTGTGTAGCGTTTAACAATTAGATCGTAAGCAATTTGATAATTATCGCTATTTATTGACAAATTACGAATCAAACTAAGTGGAGTCCCTTCTAAACATCCTTTCAAATACTTAAACTTTTCTACGTCTGCTAGGCCTGCGTTATTATGTACAACCGAATTATATAAATCTAAAAATGAACTAAACTCCTTAAAATCACCCTTAAATTTAGGCAGCTCTATTTTAGGCAAGCGAATATTTGATTGTGGAACTACTACCGATCTAAATGGTTCTGGAGTTTCAAATTGTGGCTCAAATAATTCCGCACTAAATAGTTTTATTTTATAAAATTGTTCCAAAAATAATTCCCGAACATTTTCTTCAACCCTCGTATCCGCGTCTGGTACAGAAAGAATATTACTAATAATATTAGTGTGATGTTTTAAGAACTCTTCGCGAATCGAATCTAAATCCTCTAGTCTAATTTTAAATAAAGGCCGAATAGAAACGTCTGAAAGGGCCTTAAAACCTAAATCGAAAATTAACTGAATATCATTTAACGCAGTTTTTCTTAAAAATTTGAGCTTCCTATTCTTTTCTTCAAGTTTTTCCATTTTAAATTTCTAACAAGTTCCAATAATATTATACAAACGAAAATGTACAAAATGTGGTCTAAAACCCCGAAATTACCGATTTGTAATTCGATACTTTATTAAAACGACGATAGTTCCCTTCTAAAAAGTCCCATATGGTCGACTTTACAAAAAGGTCATAAATTATTCTCGAGCCACGACAAGAGACGCAAACTTAAGATAAGAACCCTCAAAACGATAAAAAATACGACGAGACGAAACCAACCATTCAAATTTAAATATAACAAAAAATATTTTTTCCATAAATGAGTTCAAATCCGGCTAGATAGGCCAATATGGGGTATTAACAAACAAATGTACTATTACAAATTAATAGTACTTAATTAACAGAACTATTCCTTCGATAACTCTGGCGAGAAAATAATGGACTTTTCCTCATTGGTGCAAATAATTATTAAAATTTAAATGGTTGCAATAAACAATCAAAAACAATTTATAGGTTTAGGTAAAACTAGGTAAAAACTTACCGCTGGGTCGAATTACCAGGGTTTGCACTACAAAACAACGAACGAAATCAATTTAATATGCGTGCATGGGTTCACGTGCCGGGTTGCGTCTTTTCTTCTCAACGACTGGTGCTCTTCTGTCTTAAAGGGACGCATTCCACGAGCCCGATGGCGGTACTTATAGGGATCGTAGGAATACAGGGAGGACAAATGTATTGATTAATTTATACAACCATATTCAAATTTAAACATGCTTGTTAATTTTTTACCAAGAAATTCTTCAGACAAAATACTTTCTTCTAGAATCTAGAGCTCTTTTATTAGGTGTTTAGAAAATAAGTGCAACTTTTAATGCCTTTATCTCTGCTTTTTTTAGTTTTCTATTTTTTGAAGCGTTTATTTTCTGCCTTTCCTTTTCTTCTTTTTGTTTTTCTTTTTTCTTAAATACTATTGATACGAATCGGAGGTTACTACAGAAGGGAGTTTTTCCTTCGGATGTCTTTTCAACATACAAGGTTTCTCTTCAGGCCAAAATTTAGGGATTTAAATTGAGATGGGATTATTTTACCATCCTTGTACACTGGAGCTTTCATTGGCGTGGAACAAGCCATTATTGCATCTTCAATCGTTGATACTGTGGAATTTTTGAGTATGTAATTTTCATCTATACTTTGTCCTGTTGTAATCACATGAAGTCTACTGGTTACGTTTTGCCACATAAGGAATAGAGATTTGTCTTATTCTTCACCATTCTAATCTTCATGACAATTTTTAAATACCAGCAACTTTTCCTCACCTATTTTCTTTACCAAGAAAGCAAGACCATCTTCATCATTCGATGTTTCAGTTATTGACTGTATTAAAGGATTTTGTAAGTCATTCTGGTTTTCGTGATGATTGTCTTTTTCACTTTTAAGTAATCTTATCCCAAGGCATTAAACCACTTTTTCTGAAGGCATTTTTCATTATCTGTTTGTCAAAATTTTCAAACGTTTTAAATACGAGAGGTGCAAGACTAGGTACGCCACTGGTGAACTATTGCTTTCCACCTTGTTTTCATAGGCTTAAAAAATCCTGTGTCAAGTGGCTGGAAAATATGAGTTGAATTTGGGTGTAATTCTTTGAGTATTATTCCATTTTTACTGCAAAATCCACTGGTATGCAATGTTAAATGACAAGTATGACCGTCAATAAATAATACAACAGGTATCTGTATGTTATGAGTTTTTAACCGAGTGTTATGGAATACTATGCGTTTATTTCTTCTCCGGACTAACTCTTTGTTTTGGAATTAAACAGAATATATTGACATGTATAAATTTATTATATTAGAGGATGAAAATTACACTCTGC
Organism: Diabrotica undecimpunctata; assembly: GCF_040954645.1. NCBI lineage: Eukaryota > Metazoa > Arthropoda > Insecta > Coleoptera > Chrysomelidae > Diabrotica > Diabrotica undecimpunctata. Next base: position 156,740,541 of record NC_092805.1, read on the forward strand.
TTGTTATTTCTTAAAACTATGAATATATAAGTTTTAACGATGTTTCTGGATGGATTTGAGTACAAGAGATTGGACTCAAATATTAATATTAAAATAGCAAATACGGATAGCTTATCGAACAAAGAAATAAGAGAAATAAATTATTATTATTCCATAGATACGAAGTATTAGGTGAATAAACTAGCGAAACTTATTTATTCTAAATAGGAAAATATTTATGAAGAGTATTGATTCTGATTTCTAACAGCAAATAATTATTAGTGATTATACATGAGAACTTTTCATAATTGTAAATAACATATACCAGGTGACTAAAAACTATATAGAAATACATAGATACTTTAATTATCTTACATGTGAGTAGGTAGGTACATTACACCTCCTTTTGTAAGAATGAAAATAATTGTAAAATGAATTTTCATTTAAATGGTATAAAACATTTGTATACATTATTATTTTATTTTAACACATTTAAATAGTTTCTTTTAGTCTCGATAGTCTTTCACTTCGTCTTATCGGTGTAGTCTCTGTGAAACTAGTCTCTTCACACTTTTTGGATTCACTATAATTATTGTCTTTATTATGTTTACAATCTATACTTAAATCTGTCTCATGTACATGTTTTCGTTTACTTTGACATATATTTAGTGTTAAACAATTTGTAATTTGTTGACAACTATGTGACGGATTTCTACGAAATCGTCGGTAAAAATATTTAATTATCCTGTATAAAATATAAAGTAACATACATTTTATCAAAAATAAGATTGCATAAGTGAAATAAGAACTATTTTTTATTGTGTCTGAAAAATTAATATTTGTTTCTGAGGTCATTTTCTCTAAATTATCTAGTTTATGGCTTGCTAAATTTAATGCATCTCGATCGAGATTATTTAATTATAAGGGAACAAGGTGTAATTTGGATTCATTATTTATCTTAATATCATCACAACAGACTTCTGGAAGGGATAAATCTGGAATGATAGACTGAAAATTACTTTCTTTTGGATTTGAGACAGATATCAAAATAGTTGATCCGGTGTAAGTTTTGCAATTATTCGAAGTAGAAAAAATACCTGTGTTTGAAAGAACAATAGATATTGGCGTACTAGTCTGACAGCTTAAAGTTAAATCTGTTGGTTTGGGTAAAACATATATCCAAGAATTTGGTTTGTTTAATTTATGCCAAATTTCATATTCTGTTTGAATTATACGAGTATCGCAACTAGATGGTATGTTTGTTATTGAAGTTAACAATTCAGTTTCACAAATTGGATTAGTGTGTGTAAATCGGAAAGTATCAGGATTTTTGCAAATAAGTTTTTCTTCATCTAATGAATAACAGTCTTCTAATGTATCAATAGTAACATAAATGTTTCTATTTTCTGAAAGAACAAGATATTTGACAGATGGAAGAATAAAGGTAAGTCTCTTTAATGTTGGATGAATTATAGGAAGAGATATTAGTTTAAAAAGAGAATAAGGAGTATTACTAACCAAAGGTATACTAACCGTAATTAAAATCTTGTTATCAAAATATATATATTTAAGTAAAATGATATCGAAATATTTATGAGCATAATCGATAGTCAATGGAAATGGATAAGTCGATGTACTAGGTAAATGCGTTACCGTTTTAGATAATTCTTGAATTAGTTGCTCAGGTGTTATAACAGAAGGATGAAGGTTATTATTTCTTGCAAATAGAATAACGTTTATTAAAGTAGAATATTCTTGTTGTAATTCTGTTATAAAGAAAGTTAGTAAGGTAAAATGTTCTTCAATTTTTTGTTTTAAATCTAAATTAAAATATTTATTATTCATTTTATCTGTGTAATTGGTAATTGATTCAAAATTTTTATCAAAAATCACTTTGTTTCGGTCTAGATTTGTAATAGAGTTATTAAAATTTGCAATCGTGGCTTTTACTACATGAATTTGTTGTTTTAGTAAATCAAGAAGATGATTTTCGTTACTTTCAGCTTTGTTAATAGCATTATTGAAATTTTCAGCATCATCACTGTCTAAGGTACCGAATAAGGTCCTGAAAACAGATCCAATTGCATTAAATAGAGCGCGTTTTGGTCTAAAATGTTCATGCAGAATTATGTTTTTTAAAGTTTGTTCATCTTGAAAGAGTCTAGGTATGATTTGTCCTAAGAGTTTTAGTGAAGTATCGCATAATCGTAATTCAATAAGAACTGGTTTGTTTTGACACAGTCTTAATGTTTTTTGATAGGTGAGATCTACAAAATTTAATTTGTCTGTAAAAGGTTGTAAAGGAATATGACTTAATATGTTCCAATGAGTTTCAATAAATTGAACATTTTTTATGTGTTCGTAATAGATTCCAGGTGATTTGTTGATAGGAGTATTGGTATATTTCTTGTGAATTTGTTCACTATTTGTCAGCCATATTATTGCATACCTGAAACAAAAGCATGTTTCAATCTATTCATGTGAACTTTTATTGGTTTTTTATTTACTAAAATTGTGCAATTGACAGGAGAATTTATCTCTAGAATTTTATAAGGTCCATTATAATTTTGTGTAAGTTTTTTGGTTTGACCCTTCTTTGTTTGCTCATTTTGGAGATATACTAATTGTCCTTCTAAGAAAACGGTGTCATTAATCTTTTGGTCATAATATTTTTTACTGACTACTTTAGATTCTAATAGATTCGTTTTTGCTAACTCATGAGATTTTCTAAGCTTAAGTGTTAAATTATCTAAATAATCTTCATATGTATATTTGAGTTCTACTGGTCGTATTATACTGCTAGGTAGATTAGGTGTATATCCAAATATTAGTTCATATGGTGTGAATTTGGTTGAAGTATGATTAGTTGTATTATATGAAAACATAGCAAAATCTAGCCATTCGTCCCAATCGGATTGATCAGCTTTAATATAATGTTTAAGGTAGTCTGCTAAAGTAGCGTGACTCCTTTCTAATGCAGCATTTGATTCTGGATGATAAGCAGTACAATTTATATGTCTGATTTTAAAAAGCTTGGCGATTTGAGAAAATAATTTGGAAGTAAAATCTCGGCCTTGATCAGTAACTATTATATCGGGTTTTCCAAACTTGCAAATAAATCCACGAACCAGATTTTCAGCGATAGTCTTGGTTTCATGATTCGGAATTGCATAAGCTTGAGAAAATTTTGTTAAGTCATCTTGTAATGTTAATATGAACTTATTACCTGACTCGGTTAAAGGTAAAGGACCTACTATATCTAAAAATATTTTTTCTAATGGATTTGAGCTTGTTGTTGTTATCTCCATGGGCTTTACGAATTTTTTTCTAACGAGTTTATTTTTCTGACAAGATTCACAGGTTTTTATAAAGTTTTTAATATCATTTTTCATATTATTCCATTTGAAATGTTTTTTTATACGATTGTATGTCCGATGAAAACCAGAGTGTCCAGCCGTAGGACTAGTGTGATTCTCTTGTAATATTGTAGTTATTTCCTCAGGTTCAGGATTTGTTAGTATATCATGATAAATGATAATAGATATATCAGTTTTTCTAAAAATAAATCTAATCATAGATCTAATTTTTCCCCAACTTAATTTATCGTAGCTAAAAGTTATTCTGGGTAGGCAAATTTTTAATATTTTATCGTTTAATAACCAGTCTCTTAATTTTATTAGGGAATTAAATATATCTTCATAAGAGGTATTGTCCCAATAATTATTTTTTATAAATATGTAATAAAAGTTTTTATTTTGATCAGAAATATATATAATGTCATTTAGTCTTGGATTTTTGGCTTTCAATTTTTCTATATGACTGAATTGTTTATTTATTTGTTTCTGAACGATCTCATTAAAATTTAAATCTACGGAAACAAACAATGCTAAATTTTGTGAAAATGATGTAATCTTTTCATTTGTTTCTTTTATATTATCATTTGTTATTAATATAGTTTCGGATTTAGATAAGAACTGTGAATAAGTGTCATTATTTTCTTTACTCATTTTGTTTATTTGTAAGGTGATTGTTGCCGGGTTTTTGTTTTCTTCGCAAATATTTGTTTCAGATATGGTTAAAGGAGGACGACTTAAACAATCAGCATTTTGATTTAATTTACCTGGTTTATAAATAATTTCATAGCTATATTCTTCTAATGCTAATCTCCACCTAACGAGTCTTGATCCGGGATCTTTTACATTAAATAGCCATGTGAGTGGTTTATGATCCGTATAAATGAAAAATTTATTTCCGTACAAATATGGTCTAAAGTGTTTAACACTCCATACAATTGCAAGTAATTCTTTTTCTGTTGTGCTATAGTTTGATTCCGCTTTGTTCAAGGTACGACTAGCATAAGCAATAGGTAAATCATCTGGTACTTTACCTTGAGAAAGTATGGACCCTATTGCATAATTACTAGCATCCGTTGTTAAGACAAAGGGTTTGGTAAAATCTGGATACTGAAGTATTGGTTCTGAACAAAGTATTGATTTCAGGTTCTCAAATGACTGTTGTTGAATGCTTGTCCAATTAAATTCAACATTTTTCCTCAGCAGTTTTGTTAAAGGTTGTGTTAAAGCACTGAAATTTTTTATAAAGCGTCTATAATAACCAGTGAGACCCAAAAAGCTCTTAATATCTTTTTGTGTTCTGGGTATAGGAAAATCTGTAACAGCACATACCTTTTTTTCGTCCGGTTTGACACCAAATTCAGTTATTAAATGTCCTAAATACATTACTTCGCGACGAAAAAATTCGCACTTATCTGGTTGTATTTTTAAGTTGAATGTAGACAATTTTTCGAATACTTCTTTTAATCTTTTATTATGATTTTCTAATGTATCGGCATGAATGACTATATCGTCGAGATAGACAAAACATCTGTAATTTTGTATTCCTGAGAGGACAGTATTCATTAGCCTTTGAAAAATACTGGGAGCATTTTTTAATCCAAATGGCATTCGTGAATATTGATAATGTCCAGACGGAGTTGAGAAAGCAGTCTTTGGAGAATCCTCAGGATCCATTTTGATCTGGTGAAATCCTGATGTTAAATCTATTGTTGAAAAATATTTTGAATGACCCAATTGGTCTAATATATCGACTATATTCGGAAGTGGAAATGAATCTCCTATAGTAATATCATTTAGTCGTCGATAGTCTATAACAATTCGCCATTTCTTCTTTGCTGAAGCATCGGCCTTTTTTGGCACAACCCAAAGGGGCGAATTCCATGGCGAAGTTGATTCTTCGATAATACCTTGATCTAGCATACCTTTTATTTGAGTTTCGACTTCATGTTTGTGTACTTCAGGATACCTGTATGATTTAGTGCTAATAGGTACATTAGAATTTAAAGGAATTTTGCAAGTTATGGCATTTGTACTGGTAAGTTGATCTCCTTCCAGATAAAAGATATGATTGTACTCCTTGCAAATAGAAATTAAAGATGATTTTTCTTCACTATTTAAATGATCTGTTCTCAAGGCATTTTTTAATTTAGCAATTCTGTTAGAATTCGTATTATCTTTATAAGAAGACATTTTTCGTATATTTGCATTGTTTTGTAAATTTGGAATTTTTTCTATTGCTACTTGAATATCGTTTAATTCAACATCCGTTTCAGTAGTGTTTACGATTGAGGTTAAAAAGAAATCATTTTTTACTTTAACAACACTAGGACATAAAAATACACCTTTAAAGATTTCGCGTTCGGGACATAATCCTTCGCTTAATTCATTATTTATTACTTTAATTTGAACAATTGTTTCAGTTCTTGCGGATAGAATAGTTTTATTACTTCTTGAGTTAGAATTAGAGTTTTGATTTAGTATAAGATCGTCTGAACAGGATTTTTCTTCTGAACAGGATTTTGATTTATGATTTCGTGAAGAGTTACAAGTTTTATTTGTGCATATCTCAGTGGATTTTACACATTTTGGACTTGAATTTTCTTTGGATTTAGAGTTAGATTTAGATTGAATTGGATTGGATAGTAGTTCTTCACTACTTAAGGTTATTTGGATATCATTGGTTTCTAAATAAGAATGATCCTCTATGGATTTAGCATCATAAGGAAATATTTCATCGATATTAGAACTTGTCTCGATATTTTGATCTCTCAGAAATTCGTCATTGTCATTGTTTAATGGAGATTTTATATATTCGATTGAAATAGAACAATTTTTAAAGTTTAATTTATTTTCTTTATAATCAATTTGGCATTTATTTATTTCAAAAAAATCGCTACCTAATATACCGTCGAAATGAAGAGGAAAATCGTCTTCTACGACATAGAAAACATGAGTTTGGACAAAATCTTTTATCTTGAAATTTACGTTACAACTACATATAGTTTTATTTGGATTTAAGACATTTTTATCAATGCCTCGTAGAGTAATAGACTTAGAATAAATTTTTGGAATGTTTAGTATTTTTGAATATTTAATTAAAGAAATATCTGCGCCTGTATCGATTAGAAACTTGCAAGAGGATGGATTAGAATTATTTACTAAGGGTAAATCTACATAGGAAGTGACTGAGAAGTTGATGGTTGTGATACGGCCTGAACTGAACGAACTCCTCGAGAATCGACCGTTGGTTGTCGAGGATTCTGGAAGTTTAAAGAATTTGTTGGATTTTTGTTTTTATTGTTAAATTCGCGTTTTCTACATTCTTCTATAACGTGACCTGGTTTTTTGCAGTATCTGCAAAAACGTTGGGAAGTGTTGGTATTTTCTTTTCTTAAGTTTGGAGGAAAATCAGAATTGGAATTTGAATTTGAAGGTTTATAATTTTGATTTTGAGAATTTGACCTTTGAAGATTTGAATTAGGATATTTTGGGTTTTGAAAACTAGAATTTTGAAGATGTCTAACATTTCTATCTGAATTGTTTTTATATCGACAGTTATTTGAGGAATGGTTATTTCGTTTGCAAATATTACAGAATGGTCTGAAAATTTCTTGTCTTGATAACTGTTCTTGTTCTTCGGCAATTGCTATAGCAACAGCTCTTTCTAAGGAATCTGGATTTCGGGCTTTGATTAAAATAGAGAGGTCTTTGTTTAATCCTCTAATAAAGACATTTAGTGCTTGAGTTTTTAAGAGTTTAGTACATGCATTTCTTGCATCTGGAGATAAGTCTGGATCAAGTGTATTTATTAATTTTATATAGCAATTTTCAACTTTATTTGCAAATGACATTACATTTTCACTGGGCATCTGACGTAAGGAATGTAATTCCAATTGCCACTGACCTTCAGTTCGGCGTTCAGAATAAGCATCTAATAAGAAGTCTTTTAAATCTTTCCATTCGTCAAATGTTCTGTTTCTAGTTATGGCCCTAGCTTTATCGGTTAATTTAGTTTCTATAATGGCTAATAAGATGGGTTTGGATTGCGGATTTACTAAATTGTATGCTTTATCACAATTGTCTATGAATTCGTATAATTTTGATTTTGTACCATCAAATCGAATGAGAAGTTTTTCAGCTATTTCAATTGATACTGACATTTTATTTGAATTAGAAGTAGAAGAATTTGAAAGAGAATTTGAGTCGGGAGAAGGTATTTGTTCGTCAAATAAGTTACTTATATCAGGATATAAAGTAGACATACGTTTACAAGATTTTTAAAATATGAGACAGAATTTAAGATAGAATGTACTTACAAGTAGAATATTGTTGTTGGTCGCATAGTCTATTATTCCACGGGTTCACCTCTACTTCCGATGGAACTACAATTGGGTTATGACTGGAACTGGATTTCGAACTGGATGTACTGGACCCCAATGTAATTAGTTGTAGTGGCGATTTTTCCACACTGACAGTTTTTTTTTGAATGATTCCTCGAAGGAAACAAGTCAATTCAAAAATTCCTCAGCTCTCCTTCTATCAGCAATCAGAGGAACTCTGCTACTAATATCCCACGTTCTGACACCAAATTTTGTTATGGAATACTATGCGTTTATTTCTTCTCCGGACTAACTCTTTGTTTTGGAATTAAACAGAATATATTGACATGTATAAATTTATTATATTAGAGGATGAAAATTACACTCTGCTTGTTATTTCTTAAAACTATGAATATATAAGTTTTAACGATGTTTCTGGATGGATTTGAGTACAAGAGATTGGACTCAAATATTAATATTAAAATAGCAAATACGGATAGCTTATCGAACAAAGAAATAAGAGAAATAAATTATTATTATTCCATAGATACGAAGTATTAGGTGAATAAACTAGCGAAACTTATTTATTCTAAATAGGAAAATATTTATGAAGAGTATTGATTCTGATTTCTAACAGCAAATAATTATTAGTGATTATACATGAGAACTTTTCATAATTGTAAATAACATATACCAGGTGACTAAAAACTATATAGAAATACATAGATACTTTAATTATCTTACATGTGAGTAGGTAGGTACATTACACGAGGATAAAAGACATCTGCTATGTATTTTTGCCCCATTGGGGCAAATGTTTGAAAGATATTTGCCCCAACCCTGCGGGGATTTTTTTATATTTCTAGACAATCATAGTAGGAGCAAAATTGCCATCAGCGTGTACAGTTATTAAACCTTTACGAACCAGTACCTTTTCGCGTTTTGATGATATAGAAATAATCGGTGTCATCTGCATTGACACGCGTGAATGATTTTGTAGTATCTGAAGTTGATCTTTGTTTGACAAATAATTTGTTATTTCATCAAACCAATTTATTATGCCATGCTTAGTTACTAAGGCTCTGGAAACTGTTCAATTTTGTGCTACTCGTTCTTTTAGACAAGGATGTCTTCTCAAAAAAACTTTCATACCATATACGGCCAGAGCGGTCATCAACAAATGGAATGTCTATTTTCATTCATTTTATTAAAATTTGTACACTATCCAGCAGCTGTCTTTTTGTTACTGGAAATTTTGCTTCCATTGTACAAGCAAGTTTTCTTTATCGGATGTTAGAATAGTCTTTGGCCCCATTCTAGAAATACGAGTTTTTCCTTTCACCTTGCACAGAAGATTTACTATGCGAACCTTTATCTTTTTCTACAGAGGCTACTGGCATCCCTGGTGAGGTTATAGTTGACATCTTGTGTTGCAATAGTTGACATGTTGTGTCAACTACTGGTTCCGACAATGGCAGATTAACAATAAAAAATACAAAAACTACTTCATTAGTTGACAGTCCAGAATTTCTGGGTATAAATTTCATATTTTTAACGTTCAACTTCAAATTACATTATTCCCAACTATCGTAAGATTAAAAAACTTTAGGAGTAAATGTAGGGAGTGAAAGTTGAAATAAATAATTCATATTACTAACATTTATTTAGATATATTATAAATATACTTCCAACATTCTTTACCATTAACCCATAATTCATAATCACAAACTAATCTAATATGATAGAATTACGCGAGTTTGCCTATTATTTTATCGCTAGTTCAGGTTAGCCACTTATTTTAATTGTATATTAGCTATTTCCATATGTTGCTCAAACGTAAAAAATCCATCACTTGTAATTATTTCCTTGAAAGAAGCCGCAACGCAATGTTCGAGATTGAGATCTTGTGCGTGAACTGGTCATTGTCCTCGTACCAATGTAAAGGAATAATTAATTCGTAGTTTTCTACAAATTGGTCTTCCACGCAACATATAAATTACGCCTCGAGGCTCAATTAGAGGATAAATGGAATCGATTAAAAGATTAAGGTTAATATGGGCAGATACTAGTATGTTATAAATGTTTGATTAATATTTTGAGTAGTCTTTTAACCAAGAAGTATTGGCACATTTTATGAAAGTTTGAAAAGTTTATTGATTGTTCTTATTGCTATAATAATTATAGTTTATAAGATAGTTAGTTAAGTTAAAACTTTTTGGTCCTTCGGACTCTTATCGGTGTTTTTACTATATCACACATTCCTATTAAGTTTATTTTGTGTAAGCAAAATTAAAGTTTACTGATTTTTTTGAATATAAGAATATTTTCTTGGAAGAAATTTGTTCGTAGAAGACTTAATTCCATGTTCACCCGGCGGGAATATTCACTCGGTCGACCACGAAGAAGGTCTCGCTTGGGGCGAAACCTTCTACATGGGCACTCTATTCAAACTGCAACAGTGACTCTCTTAGTGACTCTTGTTTTCGTTTTGATTCCAAACTCTGAATAGCTACTACGGAGTCTGAAGCCAAGCGTTTATGCGATTGTCAACGTAGTCTACATCGGAATTAGGAGAGGTTTTATCGAAACAGACATATTTGAACTTTAAGGGTAAAAGCGACTTTATCTGAACGAAGTTGATTTTATCTGTGAAAGCTTTTGTCGCGTTAAAACTATGGTTTAAGTGATAGATTTAAGAGTAAAAAATTGAGTACATGGTAAATAAAAAAATTAATGGGCGGGAAAAAATGCTACAATGTCACAGCTCAAGAAGAGGAAAACTTTCAGGATAAGCCAAAACTAGAAGAAAAATGGCGTAGTTGAGAATGCTTCATGAGACAAACTAAATCTGGTCAATGGACAGGACTGATTGCCGAAGATGACAAGGCTCTACTTAAGACTAGCACCAACGATAATGATATTTTGTATTATAGCCGGAACCCCAACTTCATGTACTAAACTTCATTTACATGTTCTAAACTAGTTTTTTACAAATTATTTATTCGACCACTATACACGACTCTACCTCTTTCTTTTTTAAATCTAATTATTTTTTTATTTTAATAGATCTGGTCATTGTTCTCTTAATCGCTAACGCTAACGAGCCTCATTGTTGTTGCACAATTATGAAACTATGGTATTTACTATTTTATCGTTGGTTATAAATTGGTAAATTATTGACGAAACAGCTATAAATATCTTCAACCTGAAGTATAATGTAAACACGGACAGAATTGAATTGGCTATTTTTATTTCGAAAAGGTGATACTGCATTTTGTTCATTCAGTTTTTTCAGCGGCGAAGTGTAAGTTAAGGTTAGTGTACGAGTTGTTGACTTCTTGTAGGGTAATCGGCCTTGCATTAATTGTAAAATTCATTAAATTAAATACGGACTTTTTATTTGATTAAAAGTGTGTGTAAAAGGTATTTATGCATATTCGTATATAAAAATAAAATTAAATCATCAAATTTACATATTGCAATTAACAATTTTAAATTGTAACATTTTTTTTAATTAATATATTAAATTAATTTTAATTTCTTTTACCCATGTGGATGATACGTTGATGGTCGTGTTTACGATCAGAAATTTTTATGGGAAAACTACCGAAATATGACTGAAGAATCTACCTCAGTATTTATTTAAAGACGCCGGTCTGGCGAATCCTTAGTTAATCCTTTTCCGGGTCCTTTGTCATAAATTCGGTAATTGTCGTCGAACGCCCGTTGTAATGTTTTTCGGGAAAAACCTAATCTAGGAGATTTGATATTCCATCACGTTTGTAGGTAGAAGTATACCGTTATGTTCAATGTTAATTAGAACCTTATCTTCTTAGAAATAGATACAGGCTGGCCTATCATTTTTGGGGGGAAGATACCCTCACCTTTTCTTGGGTAGCTTGGTAAAATTTTAGAGGAACCAAGTTACTTATCGGTGGGCATTCGTCGAGTTGAGACGCTTAGTTCACATTATCGTATCTGCTACCTTACCGTCTCTGTGCATTTTCTTTATAAGTGTGTATACACTTGTTATTTTGAGTTTCTTCATCCTATACTATATTAGATTAAATATAGTCATAAATTCAGTGTTTAATACAAGTACAGTATTAACTTCAGTGAATTAAAGCAGCAGTCGTCAGGAATAATTACTGTAAGTTGACATAATCTTAATATCTCCACCTATCTGAGCAAGTAACATGGTATAGCATCATATCATCTTCCATTATCTGGACGTATCGAACGATCATACATGTCTTCAAATGTAATTGAGAGTAGCTACTGAATTTGCAGTGAATTAAAGAACATTCTAAATTTTTTTCGACTTAACCAAGTGCGGTTTGGTTAAATTTTTATGTTTTCACTTCAGTAACTTTTTTGTATTTTTGTAAATTTAAATTTTATTAATTTTTGTTATCTTTGGTGTTTGTTATAATTTTTTATTCAATTTTTTGCTGCAATATCTCGAGATACGCCAAAACTTTATTTGTGCATGATTGTGTTATACTTATATCTTTGTAAAGATATTTTCTAATTATATTTCTGCCTATTTTTATATGTATACCACCATTTTATAGTTGTTGGTGTATTTTTATTACTTGTGTTGCATTCAGCAGCGTCATAATTTTGTTGTTGTTTAATATATTGTTATTGTTTCATGTATGTATTTTATTTGTCGACTCCTAACAAAGTTCCCTGATATATCTGCTTTTTACCTTTAAATATAACTATACCTTTGACCAGTAGAAAGATCAGGCTGATTCAAGTTTCGTAGGTGAGTAAGTGTAATACCTTATATATTTATTTTTTGTTTATGTAGAGTGTTGACCAAATTTATTCAATAATTAACAGTTGATATCTTTTCTTGGGTTTGATCTCTGAACCTAAATATCTTTCCTTATCTCTTTTCTTTTCTAAGGTTTCTTAATTTTCTCCTTAAACCCCAAAAAATTAAGTGGCGCCCTGTTCCCTATCTTATCTTATCTTTGGTAATTTTACCCATCTATCTTTTTGTTTATTTCTGTATCTTTTTCTAATATCTCCTATCGTATCTTTACTTATTTCGTCCGTTGGACCCATTCCTGGTTAAAAAACCTAGTTTCGAACCCACGACTCGCTCTCCACCAACCATCTGGCTGCCGTCCGCAGTGTCTCCATTGGTGACCTTTCTAGCACCATCAAAAAAAAGGTTTCCGAGGTTACAAAATTATCAACTGAACCAATGAGCAAAAGAAAGAGATTGCCTTGTCTTCTTCGCATTAATTTTAAGAAAATAATTGTGTCTGCTAATCAATTAAGATTGTACAAGTCTTAGTTTTGAATTTGATCCTGTAGTATGTATTTTATAAATTAACCATTTGGTAGTCATGTAATCTGTGATCTTTCTGATTAGCTTTTCGTGGGCTCTCAATAATTCTCCAATCTCTTGAGTCTTGACAATCTTGCCGTATCCTGTATTTTGTATTAAAATTGACTCTCGTTTTTCTTTTTAACTATTGCTATAAAGCATTTAATGGTTCTTGAGGGACTTACTTTGCTTGTCGTGAGGGTATCACTATTTTATTGCTCGTTCAGTTCATCTCTTCGCATGGCGATTACTTTTCAGTCATAGGTGAAATAACGAAGCTAGCAGACTAGATATGGTGCACATTGCGCGAAAGAAGGAACTGAACAGGAAGATCCGAGCCGAGAAGAAGAGGAGAGAACTGTGTGACAAAGTTGGATCGTTTTGGGACGTTTAGGGTCAATGGTACAAAATCATAATGAGCCAGTTTAAAGCTGTACCCTCTGTATGAGATACCACTGGACAGAAAGGTTAAGGTTATCCGAGAGCTGTTTCCATCTGGTTGTTGAACGAGCTGTACCTTTTACCGTAGACGAACTCAACGTTGAGCGAGGGTCAAAACGGAAGGTGGGGGAACAGTAAAGGCGGTAACTTAAGGAAATGCGGTGAGATCCGTTAGGGGGTTCATCCCATCGGAGAGCCCAAAACTGAGAGGAGGAGGGCCCTTCATTCTTTTGTGCGATCGATCGTCCTCTACGCGGGGCCTGTCTGGGGTACTGCAGTTTGAACAAAGGCGTATAGAAGTCAGATCATCCGAGTAGACAGGAAGAGTCTGTTGAGGGTGGCATGTGGATACAGAACAGTCTCTGTCGAGGCGCTGCGTTATCACCGGGTGTATTCCGATGCAGGTGCTAGTGAAGGAAAGAAGAAATGAAGACATAGCAACAGAACTTAAAAAAGAAGAAAGGGTGGCGCAGTGGACGCAGTCGCTGAATCCTAATCTGAGAAGATGGATGGACTGCGGGCATCGGCGATTGGATTATTTCCTGACGCAGATACTCACAAGACATGGTTGTTAAGGGGCATATCTTTACAGATTTTGTAAAGGCAGAAAATGACAAATGCTTGTAGGGTGCAATCACTCACGGAACTGGTGGAGGAGATGGTTAGGTCGTCAGATCGGTGGAAAACAGTTCAGAGATATGTGAAGAGAACGTTGGCGAGAGAGAGAGGAACAAGAAGAAAAAAGGGACAGGATGTCCAGGAGAAAGCAAGAAGATAAGGCAGAATGAGAAGTGGTGAGATTGAACAGGAAGGAACAGAGGGAAAGAACACGCGCGCTCGTTTATGTGTGTCATGTTCAATCAACAACTGTACAGTTAATGACATAGATGCTGTCATTTTATCAGTAGATCTGCGACTTTTATGGTCTTATACCCTATTCGCATCTATCCTATGTATCTATTAGAACGTGTTGTGTAAGGCATGAATACTTCTCTACCCAGTCGATCCATCGCGCACTAATGGGGAGCTGTTACTACGTTCACACCTGCTCACCTTCCCCCGCAAAGTTTGAGACCGGTACAGACTTGATTGCCAACCAATAACATAGATCTATTGGATCTTCTTCTTCTTCTTCAGTGCCTTATCCGGTCCGGATGTTGGCGATCATCAAGGCTATCATGGTTTTGTTGACTACTCTGCGAAATAGCTCCGCTGAGGTCATCCCAAACCATTGTCGGAGATTTTTCAACCACGAGATACGACGGCGTCCCGGTCCTCTTCTGCCAAATACTTTACCCTGCATAACAAGTTGAAGAATTCGATATTTTTCTTCGTTCCGCATCACGTGGCCGAGGTACTCAAGCTTGCGTTGTTTAATTAAATTAAGCACTTCTTTTTCTTTTGTCATGCGCTGTAGGACCTCAACGTTGGTGACATGGTCCACATAAGATATAAGATATTTTATCTATTGGATCTACTATCTCTTTATTTGTAAGAGGAAATCTCCTCTCTTAAATGGTCAGTGTTTTTTAATATTTCCGCAGGTGCATCCCTTTCGTTCCTATGATTTTCATAGATCTCTTTTAAGTGTCCAACTGCGTATATTCACATAGTTGGGCACTTACTCAGTATACTCACATTTATTTAGTAAGTTATTATAAATGAATTACTCCGGTAAACGCACAAATACCATTTGATTGATTATATTTTTTATACTCTTCTAATCTTCAGTTTGAGTAAATCGAGTACGCGTTCACCGGCCTTGATTTCTGCGGTTGCGGAGCGTGTTCTTTTATCACGCTGAAATCAAAATCATTTGCGTATCTTTTTGCGTAGCTTTTTTTGTTTCAGCAGGTCATTGTTCCTGTACAATGAACTACACGCAGATTACGCAATTTATTTAAAAGGATTTCTAACAAATTGTATTTGGGATTGGTAATTATGACTTTATTAGTTGTGATTGAGGAGATTTAAAAGATTTAGAATGATATAATTGTATTTGGCTTCGGATAATTGACTTACAAATAAAAATTCCGGAACAAAACCATAGGACAATTGGTAATAAATCGTTTATTAAAATAGTTATGACAATTAAATTTTATATGGTCATTTAACAATAAAAGAATAATAGATTTAACACTATTAAAAAGGTGATAGGTAGAGAGTATGAAGTTAAAAAGGTTTTTATAAAGAAAAAATATTGATTTAAAAGAAAAGAATACATTAATGGGGTAATAATATAGCGGTAATGTTAATAGGCAAAGACAACATACACTACCGATAACCTAAAAAAAACGAGAAACCAGATAATAGAACGATGTCAAAATAATTTGAACCTGCAAAAAACGAACTGTACAACTTTTTGAAGAGGGAGTATCTTAAATCTCCTTAAAAATTGTCTAAACATGGATGTTTCAGGGCCAGAAACACCAGTTTGTGAGTTTAACGTTACCATAAAGTGAATTGCCTTTCTGTTTAAAACTTAAACATCCTATAAAATTATCAGCAACCATCATTCAATCTTCGCTTATCCACTGCTGGACATAGATCTCCCTCATAATTTTCCATCTATTTCGATCTTGTGCCTCTTGCATCCAACTCCTATGACAACGTTTTAGATCGTCAGTCCAACGTGTTGGTGGACGACCTCTACTTCGGTAGGCATCATCTCTTAGTCTCCATTCCAGTATCCGCTTTGTCCATCTATTGTCTGTCATTCGAGCCACGTGACCTGCCCAGTTCCATTTTAGTGTTGTATATCAGCAACCATTTAATATAAAACCAATTTAATAACATTTAAAGGATTTTTACCCACATATTTAGTGGCTTGACACATTTATACCTGGTAAAAGCACTGATCGGAGTCGACTACAGAGACATTCGAACAATAGCGAGTCTCTATTGGGGCCAAACAGCTAAAGTGAAAGTAGGATCTACATTTACCAATAAAATTGAGATCAAGAAAGGGGTACGACAGGGCTGTATCTTGTCTCCTATTCTCTTTAATATATACTCAGAAGAAGTATTTAAGACAGCGCTGGAGGAAAGCACAGAAGGCATAAAGATAAATGGACAAATAATTAATAACATAAGGTATGCTGATGACACTGTGATTCTAGCAAGTAGCATGGAGGAACTGAGTTGCCTAATGAGTAAGATACAAAAAACAAGTGCACAATACGGACTCAGACTAAATATCACAAAAACCAAATGGATGTTAGTAAGCAAAACCCAACAACCACCACAGCAACTGATATTGGGCGATGAAAGAATTGAACACGTGGATTCGTACATCTACTTGGGAACAACAGTTAACTCAAATTGGGATCAAGCGAAGGAAATACGTATAAGAGTAGAAAAGGCAAGAGCATCGTTCACTAGCATGAAGCAAATTTTCACCTCTAAAAGCCTCACCCTACCTCTCAAAATTCGACTTCTGAAATGTTATGTATTCCCGGTTTTGTTATATGGAATGGAGGCGTGGACAATGACCGCAACATTGATGAAAAAAGTAGAGGCCTTCGAAATGTGGGCTTACCGACGTATATTACGTATATCCTGGACTGAGCACGTGACCAACGAAGAGGTACTACGCCGGATAGGTAAAGAGAGAGAGGTAGAAATAAGTATAAAGAAAAGAAAGTTGGAATACTTGGGTCACGTTATGAGACATAATAAATATAGAGTACTACAACTGATCGTCCAAGGGAAAATAGACAGCAGAAGGGGTCCAGGGAGGAGAAGACACTCGTGGCTCCAAAACTTGCGGCAATGGTTCGGATTGTCATCTGCTGAACTATTCAGATCTGCCGCAAACAAAGTCAGAATAGCCATGTTGATTGCCAACGTTCGGAACGGACAAGGCACATGAAGAAGAAGAAAAAGCACTGATGGAGGAATAGTAATTCCGAAAACGTTCTGTGATGTAGCCCGAAAGGGTTCATTTAAATAAATATTATAAAGGATTTTTTAATTAAAATTTTAAACATAGATAATGTAAACCCAGATTATTAAGGAACTGACTTCTTGATATTATGATGGTGTCTTTGCAAAAACTGTAAAAAGAAGTCTTGATACTTAATGCACTCAATCCTCATGTATCAAGCAATAATCCTATTGAATTTGGCCACAATATGTCAGAGGTCATCAAAGTTAGAGAGAACACCTGGTAAAAAGGGCGTGGAGTCTTGAAACTTGGAATTTAGATAATTAGGTCATAAAAATGCAAGATTAATGACTAGACCCATCTCTATTGGCGCGTTGGAAAGGACAGCGCACATATCTCTGGATTTATGAGTCTTATATACGACAATGTCCACGTCTTCTGCTTATGCTAATATTTGGGTGTAGGTCTATTAAAAATTGTGCGTCGGTTGTTTAGTTCTAGGCCAATATTAAAGAGAAGGCACGCCAGCGCATCCCCCCCCCCCCTATCCACGACCTCTATTTGTACTGAATTCTTCAGAGTAGCTGTTTTGGATTCTTATGTAAATATTGACATTTTATCGAAGATAATTTGTTTATTATCAAATCGGTAAGTGAAATTGTCCGAATAGGCCTAAAATAATGCTTGGACTAAATATAATTTGTAAATCTTCTATTTTCTACGGACAAAAATCACACTACATAAATGATTGTTGCTCTATCCATTCTCGATACACAAATTTACCGTCCATCCCACCTTGTTTCTATTCAAATCCTTTGGAACAATAGTTCCTATTGAAAATAGTCACTATACTGAAATATATTCATATATTCATCCTCGACAAAAGGATCAATCACGATCAATAACAAATATCTTTTCCACTCTAGACACGAACTCGTAACACGATCAGCATAATGCGATTGTATAAGAAAAAGACAAAAAAAAACAATAAAACTAAGTAAAAGAAATTGTCATTATACACAACGTTTTAACATAATCCAGAGGCGTGGAATAACATTGATGAACATCTGGTTTACTGATGTGTAATAATAATTTGCTTTAATCTAGTATGCAGAACAAAACACAAGGGTTTCATATCCCATGTTTTCCCACATATACTTCGACAGGTCCAAAGGGAAAGCTTTGGTTTTTTGGTTATTTGGCGTTCCATGTAATCCGCATATCAAGTATTAATTACTCCTACATACTTGACCTCATTCGGCTCTTTGACAGTATCTTCATACAGAGTGAGCATCCAGATGTTATCTAGGTTCCGTCTCCTTGTGAAAATGACTACTACTGTTTTACTAGGATTGGCAAAGTTTTTCTTTATCGTACTACCTAGTAAGAGTACTTAATGTCCTTTGGAGTGAGTTGGAAAGAACATTACCATATATTCCTCTTACCATAATTACTAGATCATCCGCATAGGTCTGCACTTCTAACCCCTGTGCTTGAAGGATCGAGATCAAGTCATTCAACACTAGTGACCACAGGAGGAGAGAAATCACTCCCCCTTGTGGGCACCTGTGTGTGTATAATTTTTTGGTAGTTTATCCGAATGTATAGAGATGATGTGTTGTTAATTATGTCAATTGACACGATTATGGAGACTTGAAGGAAAACAATTAACAATGTTACACGTGGGTTTAAGATTAGCAGATATGCTTTCTTAGATAATTCTTGGGTGGTGGAAGTGATTTGTATTATAGCGTTTAGTAATTGGAAATCTAGGTCGATGAAAATGCAAACTGCCAGAGGTCCTGATTAAGAACGTGCTATCTATATTGGAATACATCACAATTATATTAAAGATGATGAAGCACCAAGCTTAAACTTGGGGCGCAGCGATAGATAATTTGAAGGTTTTTTTTAAATTTAATATTTGGAGTGCACGATTTTTTTGATAAACATTTTATGTTGATCTAAAAGCCAAACATCTTTAAATTATATGAGGTAGACAAAAAATATTGTATTATAATAAAAGCCCACATTTGGAACGTCACTGATCCGAAACAGGCTCGATCGTGTCACGGCTTTTGATTTGCGATCAGGCCGGTTTCAACGAATCGAAGAAGTTGAAAGAAGAATAAGCAGAAGAACCACGCTCCTTGAACCGGTCTTCGAGTCGATTATGGTATTGATGGTGGTAGTGGTAGATGGGCCGAGACACTACGAGATGCTCGCGAAGGAGATGCTAATGATATTTATGTAATATTTAGTGTGTCACATTATACGGGAATTCATTAAATGCGAAAGCTGAAAATTGTGCTGTGCTTTAACAAGACATTAAAAGACAAGGTGATAAATAAACAGTTTAGGGTTCTGTTCGGGTCAACAAATTTGACAGTTAATAAATAAATCAGATTGTCTAGTCCTTTAGAAACGTCAAGACCAACGAGATCTAGAAAATTGCTTCATACATAACTAAAAATTCCAATGTACATGTTTAATATCATTTTTTCACTAGAATTCTTTCGTTTTTTTGTGCACAAAAACTAACTTTATAAGTAGAAAGTATGTAAGACGATGGTACAGTGTTTCAAAAAGTAATTAAAATCAAAGACTTGCTGCTTACAATAAAAATTCTTTGTAATCAATCGGTATACACAAGTTACTTCAGAAAACTTTCTGCTTTATATATAATTCGAATAATTTACACTTACAAATCAAAGTTTTGTAGGTGTAAATCCATCTTGGGCCACGTTTCATGGTTGGTGAAACAAGAGACCAACTAAATGATTGAAATACGGATCATCCAGCCTTCTGCGTCCAAAGTTGAACATAAATTTCTAGTTCTATCAGTCTTGAGCTTCCTGCAGCCAATTCCCAGCGATTCTTTTGACGTCGTCTGTCCATCGTGTACATGGTGTACCTCTGTTTCTTCTGTCATCTCGTGGTATACCCACTGTAATTTTTTGGGTCCACCGCTCGTCATTCGCTTCAGCCATGCTATACGCTCTATGACATCTGCGACTCCTGTCCTTCTTCTCATGGCGCCGTCTCCTTTCGAAGGTTGGCGATCCAAATGGCAATTAAAGTTTTGGAGACTCCTCAGGTCTTTCAGCCACGAGTTCTGGCGTCTTCCTACTGATCTTTTGCCCCGTACTTTTCCTTTCAGTATAACTTGAAGTAATTCGTATCTTTCGCCTCTTAACACAAGCGTGTCTTTATTTATTTGTTTCTAACTCTGTCTCTGAGAGTCGGTCCAAGTAGCGAGCATTCTATTCGTCTTTGGGCTATTCTAAGTTTGGTTGCTGTAGCCTGGGTTAAGAAAAATGTTTTGGCACTGTAAGTCATGACTGGAAGCACACTGTTGAAAATGTGTGATAGAGCTCCATATGCGGCCCTTACTAAAGTGATTCTTCTTTGCAGTTCAGCAGTTTGGTTGTCCCTAGCAATTTGAATTTCGTGACCTATAAGGGATTAGTGTCATTAAAAAAATAGATTGGGTATTCTACAAGGACTATTTTCATTAGAATAAATATTGCCTAACCACAGAAACAGAGGGTGTTCTATTACCCAGGGCACCCGAAGTAACTTCAAGATCATAAGTCTCCCCACGTAAGTCAGTCGTTGGGGAGCGGTGGAGGAAAAGCCTGGGGGTCAGATAGGTACCACTTCACAGTGAGGTGAGACCGGTTTGATCTTCAGACATGTGGATCCCACTGTACAATGGCATATACAATGACATGTTCTTCTAGGGGCGGGGTTGATTTACAGTTTTACT
The DNA here is from genome assembly GCF_040954645.1 of Diabrotica undecimpunctata. NCBI lineage: Eukaryota > Metazoa > Arthropoda > Insecta > Coleoptera > Chrysomelidae > Diabrotica > Diabrotica undecimpunctata. The sequence continues at coordinate 156,761,635 of NC_092805.1, forward strand.
AGGGGAACAGTTTATTTTGCAACTATGTTATAAAAGGATACTTCTAGTAGAACTCATATCTGTTTTGTTATTTTAATTATATGTGTCGGTTGATTATACAGGAATTTTACGGTAAGCGGCGAGTCAATAATTTTATTTACTTTTAGAAATACTCCATTATGTCTCATAGTAAAGCAGAAATCTGGGCGCCAAGTTCTTAACTAATAAATTAGTATGTAAATGGCGTAAAAGTAATCAACTGAATAAATAGTTAAGTAACCTACTACGAAATCACTTCTACAACGGAAGCTAAAGCTATTGTAATTTACAGAAAAGTTGTGCCGGAAATAAATAAATCAATGGATCGTAAAGACACCACTTATTGGATTTATCTAGAAGACTTTAAACACCCTTCTAAAAGCCGCAAGGGTTCTTTTAAATAAATATACCTTTTATAAATGATTTTTTACTAAAAACTGTAATATATGGTATACAGCTGACTACAGGAAATTAACATTTTCCTTGTAAATTTGAATTCTTACATACTTCAGTTCTCTAAACTGTCACGTTTGTTTTTTTCCTTTAAGGTACCAAATTTCCCAACGATCCATCTGCATTGATTGCACCAATCATGCCAATTCCGTGCTACGAATTCAGTTTCTTCAAAAACAAAATAAACAAACTGTCTTACTTATAAAATTCGTTCACCTTTCAGTTATTTATGGACAATCTGCACGGTCTCGTGCTTTTATTATCATTATCGAAAATTACTGCAATTCAAATACATTGTTTATAAAATGTACACGACTTCAGTTTGCGTGCCGCCCAGAGACACGGTCTGATCGCTAATAATGCGTATTCTATAATTTCCAGCATATTTTCTTGGAACGTTTGTTGGCCGTCAGCGAGGAATGATTTATATATTTTTACGTTTTTTGTATGCTTTTATACCATAGGAAGAATAAAGAGAAGTCATGTTTTTTGTGTATGAGTTGCACGTAATAAGAAATAAGAGAGATTCTCAAGAAAAGCAAGAAAATAATGTTTGATCTAAATTTCTTTACAGAGATACTTTTAATGACGGCGAATTGTATTTCGAGTGATAAAGTACGAGTAAAGCAAGTTTGGTCTTTGGTCATCATTGATGACCAAAACATGATGTATGTAGATATGTAAGTTAGCTCTGCAGGCCTTGTAGACACCTGGCTTGTTGTTCTTATAGTCCAGGGAAATAAGATTATTCCCGTGACACTGACCCCTCCGGGCAAATGACATTTATGGACCTCTATAACAGGAAACTATATGTAAATTTTCACTTTTTTCGGCTATCGGCAAAAAGTGAGGCATTTGAAATATTTGAGAGTAAGAGTAAGTCATATAAACATCTTGAAAATGACGTTTTTTAAATTTACTGCAACTTTCTAAGCAACAAATAAGGATAGAACCATTAAAAAAACGCCATTTTGAAGGTTTTTATATGACATAAGTTTCTTCTCTGAAATTTGTTTCAAATGCTTCACTTTTAGCAGATAGACGAAAAAAAGCGAAAATTTACCGTTTTTGAACTTAATCTGTTAATAACTAAGTCCAAAAAATCGACTGCAGGAAACATATATTATAGGTTCTTGTTATAGAGGTTCATACTACCCAAAACAACTGTCATATTTCTGGAGAGGCTTGTGTCACAAACAGGATACTTTTTTGCTTCTTTCTCTGAACATACTGACGATGAGTTTCATAACTCCTCTGTAACTCTATACTTAATTCAATCGTTACTTAACCATATATGGTCATAAGTTTGTCACGACAGTATTCATCTCTGGATCCTAAACATATTTCCAAAAGTGGTGCTGATTAGGTACTTTAGTTCCAGGTTCCAGTTTGCTTGATTTAAATCTTACGTCTCATTTTTCCCTTCATCCCCGATCGGCCTTTTCGTTGGTTTTCTTTTATCGAGCTAGTTATAATTTTTATGGTAACCCTCCATTTGACATTTTTGGTATATCTTCATTCTCTTTAATTTTTAAATTTTTATTACGTCTATTATGGTAAGTTGCTATGGCCCTTCTAGGTTCTTATTTACCTTCTCATCTATAGTTCATTCATACTTAAATATAAATTTAGTCGTCCAACATTTGTTAATAAGCGTGCCAAAACATGGATTTCAACAATTAATTACACTCTAATTATCTATTTCATTTTACGACCTTATACATCTTGCGTAATACATGATCACATTTTAGTTTACGCAGCCGTAAATATGTAATCTTTAATTTTTCCAAAACATTTGTCTTTTTGGCATCCACTTCGTTTCTCGTTCTAAATCACCTTCTATTGACAACTTTATCGACCCAAATTAGACCCTCTTTAATATTGGAAGTCAAGATACCGAATCATTACCATTCTTTTATCTGCTGCTCGTGTTCCTGAATTGCCGATAGCACGAAATAAATCTCGCGCAACAATACGAAAGAAAGCGAAAATGACCTCGACGGACGTGCATACAAACGGTAGATATACCCCACTCGGCGGTGTCAACACGCGCATGAAATGAGCATGCGTAGGCGTATATGTTTTAGGAGCAGCAGTCGAGCGGGCAGGGGGGCGAACCTTGTGGTACATCTGAAAACTAATCGACTGTTGGAGGTGGGATCGACCGTAAATTAGTTTAATAGCATTTTTAAAGTTTAAAAGGATGTAGTGGTTGACCATGTATGACCGTAAAATGATTTAACGGCCAAAGACCGTACAAATAACGATGTGAAGATGACAATCATAGACTGCGGGTGATACAAAATTTAAAAATCAAGGAAAAAAAATAATTTACTAAAAAATAAACACTCCTGCCTTGGAAGAGAATTAGGATCTACTCATATACTCACAAACATGTCATGACCTAACCTAACCTAACCTAAAGCGAAGAATAATATTATTTTACAAAAATTAATATTAAACCCACCAAACTTCCGGGTTGAACCGCCTCGATTTTCACTTCGGCGAGCTTTCGACATCCTCTTTGATATCTTGTTATAGTCAACATAGGCTTTCTTTTTGGTATCTAACTCTCTTGCTTGTGACCACCACTCCGGATCTGGATTTCGCACATTTTTCTTATACCCTATGTCGTCTCGTGCTGCACTATGTACATTTTATTTGACAATATAATGTCATTTTAAAATCTAATACATTGAATTATTCTGAATTTATTAAATATGTGTATCAGTTGAATGTTTAGTAGAATAAGCACTGAAGAAGATAATTAATATACTTTCTTTATTTTCAGGTAAGCTAGCTTTTACTATGGGATTATTGTAAGTTATTTATTTTCTTTAATTTTATATTTGATGCTATAATTAGATGATTTCATTGCATTTTTCTACATGTGCATTGAGGTTTCAGCGCTCATCAGGAAGACTTATTTGTATAAAGAATCTTGATCTGAAGAATCTGAATAAAATGCTGTTATCTATATGGCCGTAATAGTAACATAACATGCCAGTGTACGCTAGTTGCGACGTCTATATGAAGCAACAAAAAGTCAGGAGACTTCTTGTTGCTTCAGTATTCAGTAAAGATTTCAGAAGAAAAAATATACAGGATGATCTATTTGAAAAGTGCATTATATGTTCAGAAAAAAACGGAAAATGTGACAACAATGTAAATACTATTTACTTACTTACTCCGTTTCGTTACAACCCTTCGTGGGTTTTAGCCCACTCGACAACATGCCTCCACTGTTTTCTGTCTTGAGCAACCTCCATCCAATTCTCCACGACCATAGTGCTTAGGTCTCCTGCTATATTATCTCGCCACCGGAGACGAGGGCGTCTGCGTGGTCTCCTTCCAGTCGGGACTTCCTCCCACACCAGTCTTACTGTTCGTTCGTCAGAATGTCTTCTGAGGTGTCCTGCCCATTGGAGTCTTCTGCACTTTATTTCTTTTATGATGTTGACGTCTGGGTAGTTCTTCGAGCTCTTTGTTAGTTCTTATCCTATATTGTCCTGATGCTTCATTCAGCACAGGGCCAAAGATCTTCCTTAGGATTTTTCTTTCTCAAACACATAGTCTCTCTTCGTTTGCCTTTGTTATCGTCCACGTTTCGCTTCCATACATCACAACGGGTCGTATGATTGTTTTATAGACCTGTATCTTCGTACGTCTTGTTAGTTGTTTCGATTTTATAAGGTTTTGGAGGGCAAAAAGACATCTGTTGCCTGCCTGGATCCTGTTGATTATTTCTTGTGATCCGTTATTGTCTTCAGTTATTGTAGTTCCAAGATACTTGAATTCTCTAACGCGTTCAAAGTTAAAGTCATCGATGGTGATGTTCTGACCGATTCTGTTTCTGCTTTGGTTATTGCGGCTCATATACATATATATTTCGTCTTGTTTTCGTTGATTTGGAGCCCCATCTTCTCTGCTTCCTTACGAAAGTCTCCTTCATCCTTAATCGTGTGTTTCCTATTAGATCGATATCGTCTGCAAATGCCAGTAGTAAGTTTGGTCCTTCTCGATGAAATACTGTATTGGGTTTTTCGATTCTTGCACTTCTGATTGTGTGTTCCAGAGCTAAGTTCAAGAGTTGTGGTGAAAGTGCATCTCCCTGTTTTAGTCCATTGTTTATTTAAAATGTCTCCGAGTATTGTTGTCCAACTCTCACCTTACATCGTAACCGTTTCATACATATCCGTATCAACCTGACTAGTTTTTTTGGAAAGCCAAGTTACTGCATCGCTGTCTGCACAGTCTGGCCCTGCATACTCTATCAAATGCTTGTTTAAAATCTATGAACATCTGATGAAGCTCACGATCAAACTTCCAGCATTTTTCCATTATCTGTTTTATTGTGAATATCTGGTCAATGGTAGAGCGGCCCGGTCTAAATCCGCATTGATAATCTCCAACGATTCCTTCTGTGTATGTTTTGGTTCTTTCTAGCAGGATGTTTGCAAGGATTTTGTAGATGGTGTTTAGGAGTGTTATTCCCCGGTAACTAGTAATACTATTACCCTCATAAATCAAAAATTTATATAAATCGTACAAGCCGTTTCCAAGATAATTGAGGCATTGCATACATAAAAATCACTCTGTATAACTGTAGTTTGGGTATAGGATTGATTTTATTTACTCTTCGTAAACATCTTTTCTATTTATTTTGTTCAAAGGCGTTTATGATAGAGAATTCTTTAATTTTTCATAGGCGCTCACTGCTTATTTATGAATTTTTAAACATTTCTCCAATAATTTGATGAAACTCAAAGGATATCATAAACGTTTTTTCGACATCAAAAATACTACATCATAATTTTAATCTCCTTCATAACCAAACGGTACTAGAAATTTATTAAACCTAATCGTAAACTGGAGGAAAGATTCTTGAATTTAACTTACAATTAGTTTACACGGTGTTTGTTGCATTAATGAACAAATTGTAGTTACAAAAATAACAACCGTTGTACCATCTCTATGGTACCTGCACTCTTTGTTGCGGATCAACTTCGTAACATTGTAAAGTCTTGGAGCGGGAGGAAAGGAGGGGGTTAAACGGGAGGACGGGTAAGACCGGTCTGGGTAGTTAATTGAATCAGATACCGTTTTCTCGATACCAATAATGTATGTAATTTGTTTCAAATAATAGCCATGAGTTTCAATCTGGTTGAGTTTATTTTTTGGTTGTTTATGGAACAGTTTTGTTTTAGATAAAAAATGGTAACGATGTTTACGACATTTTATGTTTGTATTTTATTACCACGAAGATGGTTGACGACCTTGTTTGATGGTGAGAAAACAGAGATATTGTTTTTAATTATTTATTTGGTTTTATTATATAGATACAGATAGAACAAGATGCTATCTGCAGATAGAATTCCTACCATCATACTTAATTTTTAGATTTAAATCGGCCTATTACCCAACATATATCTTAATTAACTCTGGCATTTATGCATAATTTTTCTGGAATTTCTGGTATTTGTATCTTAAGATCTCTGTACTGTGCCATTTTCTGTTTGTATTTAATACAGCTTCTTCTTCTTTCAGTGCCTATTCGTTCCGAATATTGGCAATCATTCTGGCTATAATTATTTTATTGACTGATGCTTTAAATAGATTCGTTGTTGTTGTGGAGAACCATTTCCTCAGGTTCTTCAACCATGATATTCTCCTTCTCCCAATTCCTCGCTTTCCGAATACTTTACCCTGTAGGATTACCTTCAGTAATCTGTATTTAGTGCTGTTTCTCATTATATGTCCGAGATATTCCAACTTTCTCCTTTTAATGGTATACATCACCTCTCTTTCTTTGCCCACTCTTCGTAATACGGTCTCGTTGGTTATCTTGTCTGTCCATGATATCCTTAGAATTCGCCTGTACAGCCACATCTCGAAGGCTTTAAGTTTTTTCTCCATTGCTTCAGTTAGTGTCCAGGATTCAACTCCGTAATACAATATTGAGAAGATATAACATCGTAGGAGCCTTACTTTTATCTCCAGATTAAGATTGTGGCTTTTAAAGAGTTTAGCCATGTTATTGAATGCACTCCTAGCCTTCTCTATTCTACATTTTATTTTTTTTTTTACATTTTACATTTTATTAAAATTTTATTAAAATTTTATTAAAATGTAGAATTTAATACAGCAGTACATCGAAAATCCCAATCAGTTGGGACTAAGCGGGACCTATCCGGACTACTGATTTATCCGGATTTTCAAACGATCTTTGATTTACTCGGTGCTATTGATATTTTATTAACAAAATTAGTGCTTGGAGTATCGTGTAACTTTGCATTAAAACACAAATGATTACAAAATAGAGAGGTCTCTAGAGGATAAAATACAAAAGAATTTGTATGTACTCTTACATAGAACAGAAAGTAAAAAAACAGCCTATTGGTCATTTATTTCTTCACTCATCACTGTCTTCCCAGTCATTGGCTTTTGTTACAATGTCCTTGTCCTTGATTTACGATTTCGTCAGCATTCAAATACTGATGACCAAGGTCACTAGTACCATCATTTCAAACCACTATTTTGCATCAGTTCATCGCATTGATCAAAACCAGGCAATGTTTGGAATAGAACCACGGCAATTTGATAACATGTAAATTAGGTTCTTCAGATTGAGGTTTTTTACAAGTTGCATCGTAAGGTAACTTGGCCTGGAAAAGAGAAAAGAAGAATTCAAGGAACAAGTACGTTCACCTTGTGCCTGGAGCCGGAAAGTGCTCTATAAAATCTCTGTAAGCGGAGCAAGGAAAAACCGGATTAAGAAGAGAGAGTAAATAGTTCTCCCTTTCGAAAACAACTCTCGGCTATAAAGTAAACAAAAAATCATAGTGGTTCAAACTTCTTTTTTAAAACGCAACAATGTATTCGCCATATCGATTTTTGTGACCTACTTTATGGAAAAGAAAATGCTACACATTAAATAAAATTATATGAACATTTATTTAATTCTTTCCGTTTGTATTTCAATAGCTTAAAAAATGAAAAAGAAAATATTACAGCACTAGACTTTGATAGTATATATTTCAAATAGTTTTTAGTTTGAATTTTTTTTTCTCCTGAATAGGGTTTATCTTTTTCGGGATACACTTTTTCTGATCTCAATCAATGTATTGTCGATATACCATTGGTTGACTTCATTGGAAAGGTTTTTCCATTCAGAAGCGCATTATTACTTCCTTAGATATATGGTTTTGAGCATTTCATGTTCCTTTAGTTTAAAGAGGTGTTTGTCATCGACTGCACAAATTAGGCGATGTACAATCGATGTTTCAGCCTGCGTCTGATTCTTCTTAAAGTTCTTAAATTAGCAACCTCTTTTTCTAATTGGTCACCTATGCCCACAATTCCTCTTTCCCCTAGGTACCGCGGTAATTTTGTGCCTTTGTAAAAAGTGTTCTTCATTTTCACCGAGAATACGCCGCCCTCCATAAAGCAAATTACCAAAATTTCTTTCTTACCAAGACTTGAGGTATTTTAATATTATAATATGTTAAAAATACGCTTTTGATAATATATCGCATCCGTTTGTGTCTTAGTGGTTTGGGAAAAATGAGAAATTAATTACTTATTACCACTACTACGTATATACGGTAATTTTTATTTGTACCAACAGTTGATAATCTCCGGCGTCGGCTAGTTGTTAAACAACAGGGTGCAGAGAGAAGAAAACGCGAACGGTACAAGAAGAAAGACCACTACGACTACGAAAACGGGTACCAAGGCGAACAGCTTCTGTGTTACAAATCTGGTACCCGTACTCTCAGTTCTTTTACGCTTAGTATGAGTGTACATATGAATACGACGTTCAAAAACAGAAGCCGAACCATGGGCACGAGCGTAAGTGGGATGAGGTAGCGTGGAGGAGGGGGATCCAAAGACAGGGGGCGGAAAAAAAAGGCGAAAGAGAAAAGGCACATGTGGCGTGGATTACCACTCGTTCTGACAGAGTCGGTTTTACATATGCAATCGTTTAAGTAGTGGCTGGTAAACTTTTTTATCTTGGCGTTGGTTAATTATTCAGAAAAGCAATAATCCGTAATATGTGTAGATAATACTTATTTTTCAACATCTTATAAAGTGGGATATAGCGATTGCTTGATAATAATATTGGAGCATGTCCCAACTTGTACATAGACTAAATATTTGAAAATTTGTCATTTAAATACTTTTCGATAGAAGTGTAGTTTGTGGATACTTTATCCCTTATGTATTATTATTTATGGGATAACTCCGTTAGCTGTAAGATAAAATAAAATAGGATAGACACATACATCTTTTATGTATAAACAAACAGTGTAAAGTTTTGGCAACTATAATTTATTGAAAGTTAGTAATTATTATCGTTTAATTTAACTTTCGGTTAAAGTCTAGATATTGGCATGGCCGAAATACTGAAAAGTAGAGGCAAATCATGACAGGAAGCAAAACAAATGACACATAATAGAAAATAATAAAAAAAAGTTTAAAACAAAAATTTGATGCACGAACCCTCAACACCTGTCGGTATCAAACGATTATTTATGTATGTATGCATTTTAGCTTCGTAATAAAGTCCAAAGAGATGGAGAGTAGCCTAAAATATCATGAAATTATTAGTACTGAATTCTTATTCATGTCTCTATACCTCCAATAGACTATCTGGCATTTTTGTGGCGAGTATTTTATGTATCTCCAATTTTTTTAGTTTTTACTAGTAGAAGCAGTATTACCTAAAAAACGACTACTTAAATGATTTTTAATAAAAATAATCCCTATATCACTACTAGATGTTAATGGGGATTTTTACACCGGTCCTGTCTACCCAAAAGAAAAGACATACATAAAACAGCTTGTATTTGTCCTAGAGTGTGCTATTTTGGTACGCGTGTTTGGGTGTGTTTAGGTGTAGGTGTGGGTGCATCTGATGATGGATAGTGGGGGAGGAATGTCTTCGCAGAGGCGGCTAGAAATTTATTAAGCAGGGTTGAAGAATAAGTCATTTAAATGCCTTTTACTTGATTATTACACAGTTGTAGATCATTTCGTACAAAACACCACTAATGTCTTAACAGCGTAGTTTATCAGATACGAAAAACACAATAGATTTAAGAAAAAGTCATTTTTTGTAGGAGAATTTAATTTTGTAAGTTTTTATATTCTTATAGGTAAACTAAAATATTATCGTATGACATCATTTATTTTACTTTTTTTATATATAATTAGGCTATCGAAATTTAAAGAATTTTTACTTAAATCTTCTTGCTTCTCTATCGGCAAACTAAATATCGTTTTCGCTAAATATTATTAAGATCAAGTATATTGATTAGAGTCAGTTTCTTCGAAATCGTTCTTTTCGCCTTATTGGCATTCTTTTTTTTTTTACTTTAGCTGTCTTTTCTTCAAGTGCAATCTTCTCTTATGTGTTTCTGTTAATATAGCTGTTTTCCTCTTTTATTTGTGGTATGTCTTAATAGTCGTAGAAGCTTTTGAAAATGGGCGAATACTTTCCAATAGCTCCTTAGAATTATTTAACTTGATATAGATTGAAGTGGTTCTTTAGAGGTTGATGTCAGTGATGACACAGGTTCTCTTGTGGCAGATTCAACAAGTGTAGGATCATATGGCTTTGTCAGTGGGTAAAGATAGTGTCATGAAGAATGGACATATGGTGAGTGAAAACGTAACCATTTCGAGAGGGGTTAGACAGGGCTGTATTCTTTCGCCACTGCTTTTCAACCTGTACACGGAACAAATATTTCTAGAGGCACTGGAAGAGTACAACGAGGACATCAAGATTAATGGCGTACCAATAAGTTATTTTCGATATGCAGATGATACTGTTATACTGGCCGATAACATCGAAGATTTACAGATGATGCTAAATAGAGTAAATACAACTGGCAATCAATTTGGACTGAAGATCAATAGAAAGAAAACGAAATTTATGGTGATCAGTAAAAAGAACATTCAATATATCGACCTCAATATTGAAGCCGAACGTATTGAAAGAGTACACCGATTTAAATATCTGGGATATACAGTAAATGATAAGTGGGACCCAGATGTAGAGATTAAGATCCGAATTGAAATTGCAAGATTCAAATTCATCAAAATGAGAAAGCTCTTAAGCAACCGCCACCTAAGCGTTAACCTCCGATGGCGCGCCACGAAATGCTACGTACTCTCTACGCTACTTTACAGAGTTGAAGGGTGCACGTCAACAGCAGCAATTATAAAGAAGTTAGCGGCTCTAGAAATGTGGCTGTATCGACGCATACTGAGAATACCTTGGACAGAGTGACCAACACAGAGGTATTAAGACGAATGGGTAAATAAGTGGAATTGTTAACAACCGTTAAAGGGTGGAAAGCGTCATACCTGGGCCATGTGTTCCGTAATGATAAGTATAGTCTGCTACAGCTTATATTGGAAGGCAAGATTGAAGGTAGAAGAGGTTTGGGCAGAAAGAAGAAATCTTGGCTGAGAAACTTGAGAGAATGGTTTCAAATACCAGAAGCTGCGAACATAATACATGCGGCACAAAACAGAGAAACCTATCGTTTGATGGTCGGCAACCTTCGGTAGAAGACGGCACATAAAGAAGAAAGATAGTGCAAACTCGTGTTTTTCAAATATATCCCTATTAAAAAGGAATATCCCAGTCACTTTAAAACCACTTAGTATATTGGCTGGAGAATTTGGGTAGCTACTAGGTAGGGATAAGTCCAGGTAAGTCATAAATGGTCGACCGAGATTATTCGTCATCCACGCATCCTTATAATTGTTCAGATAAGATTTTAGTGGTCCGTGGACACTGTGGTCTAAGGGCTGTAATTTGTGTGATGTGTGGGGAGGGAAAGAAAAGAACAATGCCAGCTTATCGATAGGAGTCAATAGTTTGAATACCTAGGGCGATCTGTGGTTGTCCAGTACAAGTAGTACCCTATTTTCAGGGGATGGCTTAGTCAAGCTTGCACAATTTTTCATGAAGATAAAAAAATGTCAGTGTCCATCCAACCGGAACCATTAGCTTCTTCGCTTGAACCTACTGGAGCTCGAGTCATGAAGTATGGTTTGAACCGCTTCCTTGAAAATAGGAACATTGGCCGTGGAAGGTATTCCCTATTGCGTTTAGTCAGGTAAAGAGTTACTAACATATCTCTTTCCGCATATGTAACGGCTCATACTTGTTTTGTTGGCACAATTTTGCTCGGCTTTTGCACAGTTGTAACCCCTGTCTCATCTAAATGGTATATATTCACAGGTTCAAATCTATCCCTCTCCATCGCTCTGGCCAAATTGTCAAAAAATTTATTAACATTTGCCGTGTTAAAATTTACAGCCCTTTCGTGACTTAGGTACAGCGCTTCTGGTACTCTTATTGATAAGGTGGAGTTTCTCTTCATGAAATTGGAAAACCAATCCCTTTATGCTATTTTCGTAACCTGCCACTGTTCTGGATCCTTCAAGTTTTCCTTTATGCAAAATTCATAGGACAAATAACGAACGTCAGTTGGTGTAAGCCCATAATACAGGTCCCAAATTTCGTATATATTCGCACAATATTAATTCATCTTACACTGGTAATACTTTGTTATGTGAAATACGGGGCGTGTTTTTTAAGTAAGTACCGTTTTGGAATTAAAAAAAGACAAGATATGGCAATAATTTTATTTTTACATGAAAGCCTGTATCTACTTTTCTACATAACTCCCAATTTCCGTGAATATTGAGGCACATGTCATAACGTGGCACCAGTTTTTGAATAACCTCCTGATAAAATCCTGCCGCCTGACTTGTTAACCACTGCATCACAAATGTTTTGACTTCGTTATCGTCTTGAAGACGCTGACCGCCCAGGTGTTTCTTCAAGTGCTGGAACAAATGGTAGTCGCTGGGCGCCAGATCAGGGCTGTATGGAGGATGATCTAAGAGTTTCCCATTTAAATGATTTGATGAGATCTTTGGTCTGATTAGCCACATGTGGACGGGCATTGTCATGCAGCAAAACGATACCCTTACTCAACTTGTCACGTCTTTTGTTCTGGATTGCACGACGCAGATTTTTCAATGTCTCACAATAAGACGCTGCATTGATTGTCTCATTACGAGGCAGAAACTCCACTAGCAATACTCCTTTTCTGTCCCAAAAAAATGTGCACATGATTTTCCGGGCAGAAATTGTTTGCTTAAACTTCACTCTTTTGGGTGATGATGAATGTCGCCATTCCATGGATTGTTGTTTCGATTCTGGTGTGACGTAGGCCACCCACGTTTCGTCACCAGTAACAATTTGGTCTAAAAAATCTTCACCTTCACTGTGGTACCGCTCAAGGAAAGTCAATGCACTGCCTAAACGTTGGGTTTTGTGCAAATCCGTCAACATTTTTGGAACCCAACGTGAACACAATTTCCGGTAATTCAAGTTCTCGGTAACAATGCGATACAAAACACTACGAGAATACTCAGGAAAGCGGTCGGACAATGATGAAATTGTAAAGCGTCTGTTTTCTCTCACCTTTTCGTCCACTTTCTGCACCAAATTTTCATTAACGACCAAAGGGCGCCCACTCCGTTCTTCATCATGCACATTTGTGCGGCCATCTTTAAATGATCTCACCCATTTCCTTACCATTCCATCACTCATAATGTTTTGTCCGTAAACTTCAACGATCTCACGATGAATATCGATCGGTTTTACGCCTTTAGCACTAAGAAATCGTATAACAGCCCTTACTTCACAATCAGCGTGACTCACGATTGTTGGAGGCATCTTAAACACTGGAGTAAACAAGTATACAATGAAGAATCAGACTGTAATGGCGTCAGTGCGTAGATAAGAGATGTAGGTAACCAGCGCTCATGCGCGGAACGCCGACCGTAGCGCTGCGGTGGCGGAATCGCAAAACGGTACTTACTTAAAAAACATGCCTCGTATAACCAACATTAGGATTGTTAATACCGTTTTAAATTTTTTTAATGTATCTGTACAGTTGTGTCGAATGCCCTCTGTAATGGTTCTAGAACCAATTTACTTTTCGTTTTTCTTATTCTGGAACCTGACATATTTCTGCAAACCAAAATATAAAATTAGAATTAAATTTGCAAATCATTTTGCATGGGGACAATTGTTACAATGTTACGATCGTCTCTCATCAGTGTTACAAATTTCTCCGTTCTTAATATTGTCGTAAAACAATAATTCTTCAAGAAAGCATTTATTTTGTCCTTTGTAACATTTACATTAAATAGTAGAGTAGCCACGGAACGTACGGTGATATTTTCAAAGCACTTGCAGCACATACAAAATAATTATAGTAATCAGATATTACATATCTGTCTAAACTTACGCGTCTCTTATGTCAAACTCGTCAACAAAAACGCGGCGCCAAATTTGAATCATTCCAACAATGAATATGGCTATTGTTACAACTGTACAATGTTATAACTGTCCCCGGTCTCCCCTACTATAACCTTCGCGAAATACCTTGTTCAACAGACTGGTAACTATCGGACTTATTTGATAGTCTGTTGGTAATTATTTTGGAAAGCAGTTTGTACGGATATAGTAACAGGCTTATTGGTTTGTGATTTTTGAGTTTCTGTTTCTCGTTTCTTGCATAGTTTAAGTACCTGCTCATTTTGCCAAGAGGTTGGAATCGCACTCCCTAAAGAGACACTTGTTCATTATGATTTTAACATGACTCCAAAGTAGTTTGATCTCCAGCTGTAATCATCTCTTTTGATATTTTGTCGTCTCCAGGAGCTTTTTGATTTTTTTTAGTTTCTCAATAATTTTATAACTCATATTAGCACTTGCTCGATTTGTAGTGTTGTCAGTAAAGGTGACTATAGTGTTATTTTCAGAGTGAACTTTTGTCGTGATAAACTACAACGCTTTTACACTTAAAAATATTGATTCATTTTATCGTCTTTGTTACTTATATAAACAATGATTTATCTAGTCAGTTTTATTTCGTAATGTTTGTATTCTTAAAATTGCCTCATTTATTTTTGATGCTCTTAATAATTTTCAAGATGTGTAACAGTAACATTGACCTTATCTGCACCTATCGCTATATACATATTGAAAACACTAAATATAGATATTCTCAATATATTTTTCAGTTGAGTTGGTTTCTTTTTAAAAATTTAAGATACTGCTACCCTAGAAGAGTACTTCAAGAGTATTCACATTAAATTTGAAGTAAATACTCCCAAAGTTATAGAGATTTGAATACCGCGGCGCGGTCGCTACGTGCGCTCTCAGTTTAAAAACTTCAAACGTGTTTTTCTCGAGACTTTGTTTTTCCGTGCGGTAGGCATGATTTTGCTGAAAATTTGCACAGTTCAGCTTTATAGTATTGCTTTATAGTATTAGTATTATGTATAAGTTTGAATGAATTTTCGTCTCATATATTTTTTAGCATTTTCCCGATTCTCATCATTTTTAAAACATTTTTCTTGTATAAAACAAGAAACAGTACTATAGAGATAAAGTGTGCAACGTTTCAGCAAAATCGCTAGATTCGTTCTCGAGAAGTCGACCGCGCGGTATTCAAATCTCTATAACTCCGGTAATATTGCTTAAATTTACTTCAAATTTGGTGTGAATACTCGTGAAATACTATACTATATGGAATAAGAAAATAAATCGATTATTTGAAAATACAAGACATATGTAACCCCTTAATGTTAATAAGATAAAGTGACGAGTTGAAAACGTGGTTTAACTAAAGAATTTACGCAAAATATAGCAAACTGTGGACATAATATCTGACAGTTTTATCTATAAATTAAGTAAAAAAGATGCGACTTTTCCAGAGATAACGTTGTATACATTGTATATATGTATTGACATTATTTACATTATAAACAAGCAATATTGTATACAAATTTTTCGATTAAATACGGATAATTATTCCTTGAAACCTTCAATTAAAAAAAATCAAATATTCTAAATACCACATCAAGTGTGCAATACATAAATATTACATTTCCTATATCTGTACCCATAATTATGCTCACGTCATAATACTGCAGATGTTCATTTATTTAAATCTCCCAAGTTGATATTCGCGAACCATATCTGTGGAATAGAATCACCATTTGTTTGTTAGAACTGATGCCCTCAATTGCTTTTTCTCGGACAGAGGTCATCTAAGTCAAACTGATACGGGGCATTATTGTTTTCAAATTGTGATTTTAGGTTATTTAAAATAGAGCACTAGAGCTGAGTACTGTTATAATATTTTTTTTTAATTTCAAGGAAGGTGTTTTTAAATAAAAAAGTGGCTAACTTTGACCTAATTGACCTAGGCAAAATTCGTATACGTTTTTGAAAATTCGAAAAACAGCTTTTCAAATATCAAAGTGGATTTAGTCAATATTAATAAAGTTATTCCAATTATTTATAAACCAAAATGACTCTACTTCAGTGAAATGTTTTTGCAGTTTTAAAAATTACTTTTATCGATTTTTTTAATTATATTGAAAATATTAGTCTTCTTGTTTCATGTGGTTCCCGCAGATTCGAAAAAAAATCCCTCGAAAAAAGCTCTGTGGGATAAACAAATTAAATAAAATTTAAACTAATTAACGAATAGTGTTGAAATTTTGTGCATTATAAGGACCACTCGACTCAACTTTTCATGCAATATCAAACTCCTAAGTTCATTTTTCCAAAAGTTATAGCAAATTTTTAATTTTCGAATGTTAGCCTTATTTTGCAATTTCCGAAGCAATAAATGATCTTACCAAAATTCAAAACTGTCATTACATACCTTTGCCCATCTACTAAAAGATGAATATTCTAAATAATATATTTAATTATTACCCTATTTTTAACTGTAGCGATTTAAACGAAAAAACTACCGTTTTGACCCTTATTTGTATACTAGTATATGCCTCCGAACTGTGACGGGCATTTTTGCATTTATAATGTATTAGGTATACGGCCTGGGAAATAATCTATCGTCAGTATTGACCTTACGTGAGCTGGAGTGAGAAACACCTGCTTAAAAAGAGAGAGGTATATCAAAGATAATCAAATTTGGCAACCCTGCCGCTGTGTCTTACGTACAAGCTGGATCGGAAATAACCGTCTGGCGTTCACTAATGGGCGTGCATGAGGAATGTGGAGGGGAGACCAAGGGGAAATATGATTTTTATCTTTGTCTATTCGCTGAAAATATGATTTTATATCTGTGTTAAATATCCTGTTAAATTCTGCTATACCGATCATAAACTTTTACCTACACTGTATAGTACCCAAAAACCTGGCTGGGTCAGTGTTCCGACAAAAACCTTATTTTCCTTGACTAAAAAAACAAAAATATAAATTATTTACTCGATGCATTTTCTTCATTGTGGTTTAGTTGACTATTTTTCAGTAGTTCTTCACCTTTCTCTGCTTGTGCTGGTGACAATTCAGTGATCTTATTCCCTTACGTCTTACGGGAACAGTGTATATTGTCATCTTTACATTCTTATCAAAAGTGTTAAGAATTTGGTAGAACATGACTTACATATCATAGCAATCATATGTAAGATATGAATATTATTTCAAGTTATATATGAAAATGAGAATTTGGAACGTTAGTGTCGATAGTTTTAGCAGCTACATCAACATCTCTATAAAGCTGTTTAAATTTTTAAAGTCCATCCGGATGATTGACAGCTAGCCTTCTAGAGTTGTTTTTGCAAAATTTAAAAACCTAATCTCAAAACTTATTTTTATTTTTTTCATATATCGTTATTAAATGTTTGTTATCAGTTAATGGCTTATTGCTTGCCACATATTAATCATTACACGATATTTGTTGACAATTATGTCGAAGCGAAGTCTGTAGTAATGGTTTCGTCGATAAGAAATAAAAAAACTACATGCGATAATTAAAACTACTATTCTTCATAAAAGATAAGTTGCACAAGTTCGTATAAACAATTAGGGAAAACATAAAAATATTTTTATTGCACGAGTATGCTTTAGAGTTACGTTAATTGGTCAGAAATATTTTGAAATTTTTATAGCGTAGACAGTACCGAATAACATTAATGTTACATTTAATTGAAATAAGGAATACCTAAAGACTCACTCCAGTATCGTTTGTCTTTAAAAACTCATGCTGTTAATCAGAATACTCAAACTCGTCCACTGCTGAACATAGGTTCTCAAGAAAGTCCCCTTCGGAGTATTCTGTTGCAATCCAATTGGTACGGATCCTCTTAATGTCGTTACTCCATCCTGTTAGGAGTCTTCCCAGATTTCGTTTATCTCTGTCTTCTTAAAAATTTCTGGACCATCTTTTGTCTTTCTTTCTGGCCATATGTCCTGCTGACCTCCATTGGTAGTTTATTGGAGCCTCACACCAACGCCAACTTTTTCAAACTTAGTAGTACAATATCCAAATTGATAGGAATTTGCTATTCTACAATTGCCTGAATTGTCTATGACGATGTTGCGTCTCGGTAAAGCTCATCCAAGTACTCCATTGTATCCTAGAAATCAAGAATATCGATAGCCTGTAGCGGTGCTATAATATTATGTTATACCTTCTCCATCTTCTCAATTCATTACCCCGTCATATGCCAGGTTCCATAGCGTGGGCTGAAGACCGATCCCTGTGGGACTCCAGCCGTTACGTCAACGAGCATGCCCTTCTCAACCATGATCCTTCTCTCTTCCACTGCAGAGTGTTAAATCCTTTCTAATATCGAGGAGAAGCAGAGCCGCCAGCACTGTTCGTTCCTCATGTTGTTCAATGCCGCGAGTACACTAAAAATTGCGTCAATTGTGCTGTTCCCCTTGCAGAATCCGCTTCCCCGCTACTCGAGTCTTAGACCCTTTACGGCTTCGGCCGGTATCTGGTCTAGTCCGGGAGGGCTACGCCTCTTGAGTGCATCCAATGACTCGACTAATCCATGGTAAAGTTCCTCCACACTCCATGCCATCTGCCGGACAAAAGAGCTCTCGTGTTACCTCAAGCTGTTTGTCCAGTGGCATGTCGTATGAGGAGTAAGGATGGAACTCCTTCATTGCCATCCTATATCCCTGACCAAAGATGTCCTCATCCTGCTTATCACACAGTTCTGTCCAGTGCCTTCTTTTTTCTGTACGAATCTTTCTGTAGTTCTGTATCCCTGCTCTGCCCCTCGCCCTCGTTATCGTTCTCTTCATGACTATGCATTCATCTCTCAGCTCTTCGATGTCAGCACTCCACCAGTACGGCATCCTGCTTACCTGTCGCCGGCCTATTCTACTGTCTTCTATTGTTTTTTTTCATGATTTTCCCAGGTGATTCGTACTGACAGGTGTCTGACTTCTTTCAATGTTTAGAACATAATGACAGGAAGAGATGAGACTTTTTACAATAAATAAACAACTGCAGACCTGGACATGTACCTGGTATTAAAAAGTTGGTAGTTACGTACGGTAGTATGTCTTTTCAGCAACCCTTGCGACAAGAACAGAAAGACTACAAGAAAAACGTAAACCAAAAATATCTTTACTTTTAAATTTATACGATTACAATATAGGGAGCATTGTAATCCTATCTAAGTGTCTACTTTACGCAAGATCTGATAAGATGAGGATCAATGACCATCAAAACATCGTACAATATCTAAATAGGCGCGCGTGTTACGCCAGAGCATTAAAACATTTATTTACGAATTAGTTATCTTTGGTAAGATGCTTATCTAATTTGGCACAACTCTCCCATGACACAATAATTGCTGGAATTTTTGGTGTAATAACTCTTCTACTACAAACCGGAGGATGCGTGCGGTCGATAAGAGACGGCCTCGATAACGTTTGGCGTCATTATTTTTAACAGGAAACAATGAACATTACCCGCCATGTTTAGTAGGATGAGATTTTCTATTTAAAACAGATAGTTAACGCGAACGATAACAGTAACCAATGTTTATTTGCGCTTTGAGGCAATGCACTCTGCTGGGAAGACAGTTAGTGGACAGTGGTTGTAAATATTTGAAGTGCTTCGACCTCTTGCGTGACTTAAAAATTCTTTAAAAATATTGAATGAAAAAAAATCGCGATATTGAAAAATGTAGACTACACCATTAACACTTAAACAAAACAAAAGTAAAAAAAGGTGTAAATATATAGAAGAAATATTTTACTATGACAAGGTGCAGCTGGAAAAATTGCTGGACCAGAAATTATGACTAAAGAAGTAATTTGTAACATAAATTGTAACAATTTAGTAAAGTCAAATCCGTCATATGAAAAAATAAACTTTTATATTATCGCCATATTTTAAGTTTAATTAATACCACTCTCTGGTTTTATTACGATATCTCCTCAATTATTTTGCACAGATCTTAATTTACGAGGGTGAATTGTTGTCCAGATATAAACATCTTGTTTTTACTGGTTAAAAATAATATAAAATTGGAAAGGGGTGCCTTTTTATAGACACAAAAAATTGTTAGGCTAGGCAAAGTACCGTTTCCGAATTTGACTAAAAATATTAGAAATCTTGGTTGGTCTTAACGGTAAATTTTAGAATATTTAGAATGCAAACAAAACGTGGCAGAATCGGCACATTTAGCGGCATTTTGGTAAAACCTTTTACGGAGTTACAGCGGGTAGTTGAACAAAAGAACCTAAGGGTAATTTTATTAGCACGGCTAAAATTTATTTGTTGTTAACTTTACACAAAAATTAAAGTTATATACTGAGTGTTTTTATTAAATTCGATAAAATAGACGAAAATTGGACAAGCTGTAACTAACGTTTCTGATTTTTGACACTTACAATACAATTGCTGTTTAGCAGTCACTCAATACAAAAGTTTTTAGTGCAAATCGGTGTCCTTTGAGAAGAATATATTGCTTGACATGAAGTTTGCTTTTGATTCTCAAAACGCATCTCTAATTTTCCATAATTTATCATTTTGTACTGGATTTGTATTCTTGGCGAAATGTTTAGTATCTAAACAATTAAATGAATCAATCTCTAGCCTTATATTTAGTAAAATACTCCGTATATTTTCATCTTTTGACCGATATTTATTTATAAAATAGTGTGTATATTTATAAGAGGAATGAGCATCGCTTACGCGGAGAAAGTATAAATATAATTTACTCGCTGTTACATCAATCCATTTCATTCATTTGATACTTTCATTAGATTAGATACAAAATAATCGTAATAATTTTTTTTTTGCGATAAATTGCATAAAAATCTTGATAAAAAAATAAAAGTGTTCAAATTTCCATGAGTGAAACTGCCTACAACTCTTTATTTATAACTGCCACTCTTTGTATCACTATTGCCACTACTTTTTGTGCCACTCAACTGTTATTCATGATCTAGTTGATGATATGTTCATTGTATAAAAATAAATTTGGAATATGACCTAATGTACCTTATTAAGTTTCTGACTGATTCCTGAGGAATCTCTTCAGCTAATGCAGTTTTTAGCTCCGCCACTGTCGCTGGAGCTGATATCGAGCTTTATCATGCATTAGCATGAAGCCGCCTCCAATGTAGCCGGAGTGAGGAACTGCATGGTCTTGGAGAATATCCTTAATGTAACGATCCGCTGCCAAATTCCCTCCGTGACCACCAACGGGCACGAGTACATGCTTTGTCTTTCCTTCTAAAGATATACCATCCCGAAAAATACACGAACCACCTCCATAACTTACTGTTTCGACACTGCAGCACTGGATAGATCGTTCGCCGGGCCTCCGATAGACGCGTCGTCTTCTTTCATTGCTATACAAGCACATTCGACTATCGTCAAAAAATAAAGCTCTGCTCAATTTTAAAAAGGTCCCAATTGATGTCTTATCGGGCAAACTGAAGTCGAGCTTGTTTCTGACGTGCGTTAAATTTGGGCTTTGTGTTAGCTCGTCTGAGAATCAAAGTGGCAGCCCTAAATCTTCTCCTGTCTATCCACTGAGTAATGGTGACACCTCGTCTATTCCTCAAGGATTGTTCAAGCTCAACTCCTGTCGCGTGCCGATTCCGCAAGGCACTCAGGACAATGAATCGATCGTCCCTCTCTGTCGTTACAAGTCGCCGACTCGAACCTGGTTGTCGACTGTAGCTATCGGTCTACTGGTATCGACGGTAAGCACTTGAGACTGCAGACTGCGCCATAGTAGGCGAAGGGCGACAGTCCTATGACTATAGCCCTTTTGTAATAATGCACTTACCTGAACAGGGTTTGTGACGCAAAAATGCTGACGTAATTTTACATTAAAATAAAAATAATAAATGAAATTGAATTTTAACACTTAAAACAAAAAAAAATTTAGAAGCGTCGCTTTGTTTTTGCGAGCTACAGATAGAATGCATTTCTTGGTGCGGTTGATCGACAGATGTATGAAAAAATAAAAACAACTAAAACGCAATGTAACGACAGATCGTGCAACCACACACTACGTTGAGTAGTAAACGTAGTCCCGTATGCGTTTCTTGATAAAATAAAATGAAATGAATTAAAATAAAATAAATTTAGATAAATTTAGTTGTTGCCTATCATACCATCTATATTTGTTTCTCACAGTTGACTTGAAATTGTCTTTCTGAATTCTGACACATCATTTGTAACGTGTTCCTTAATCATTTCGTGTACTTACTCAACGTTATTTGTTCCCTGTTCAAATATTTTGAATGGCTTAAAAGCAGTGTTAAATATTAAAATAAAAAGTAGGTTATTGAGATAAAAAAAACATGGATGATATATCGACTAGTTCCATTGTATTAACGAAACCGTTTTTAAAATGTGTTTATTTATGTAGAAGCTATTTAGGAAGTCTTTCAAATGTGTGTCCCAGAAACTAACGCATCTGCTTTCTCGATACGACATCTGATAGTTTCATAAAACGCGTTTTTTAACATAACATTTTCTAGTAGTAAGTTATAGTAACTGCGTGTCCTACTTTATAACAGCGGCCGTTCACTTTTTATGTTTTAAGTTTTAGGTAATAGGATTGTTTATACTGTTGTTTCAAACATATGTGATTCTTTGTGTTTTTTTCTCATGCAGTATATTTCGATCATAATCCCAAGAAATATATAGGTATACGGAAAGGTGGATAATCGTCTACTCAAGAAAAAAATGCTTATATAATAATTAATGCTATCGCTTTATGGTCAAGCCCATGTCATGACCCTCACAGGGTGCTTCATACAACCGTAGTACATTGGGGCAAAACGTCTTCCATATCGATAAAACCTCAAAAATACAATCAAAGCACATTGTCTACTGTTCTACTTTTTAATACTATTCGTAATAGTATTCTATTGTTTTGTTTTGATCGTCACATAAAATTAACCGACAGCATCAACTGTTTGTTTTCAATTTTTTTTAACGTCGATGAGGAGGTTATTTATTTGGAACGTGGGTGGTAGCGATGTAATTTTATCCGGCAGATTCATCTTATTTGATCCTGTCGGACAGGACAGTTTGTACATATTTACATTTCGAACGAAATACCACGTTTGGCAATCATCGGCGGAGAGAGCGTTTAGTAAAAAGATGTGGCTTGTATAAATATTTGTTTTTGCATATATTTTTAACAAAGCAATTTATTATGCATAAGATCAACTGGATCGAATACAAAGGTACTTATTATTATTATAAAAGCTCTCTTCAAAAAAGGAAATTTATTTATAGTATCCTTAATAACTGCTTTCTTCTATAAGATTTAAGGAAAGAATTTTTATTAAAATGTAGGATTAGAACATACTGACATTACTCTTGTACAGTGTATATATATATTTTTATCAATATAGCAGCTTACATTATACATATTGGAAATATCGAACCTAAGGTTTTAAAGTTTTACAAGGCTCTTGAACTCCTAAGTGGAGTATAGAGCATAGAGCTCTTTCCTTGACCTCTCACCCCCTCCATAATTGATCTTCTATAAGTTTGTGGTGGATGTGCTCTTTTTCTTTTCTTTGGGGATTCCACTCTAGGGCAGTCTTTGCAATACAGGAGCTATTTTTACGATGTGTGTTGCCGATCCAATCCCATTTTCAGGAAATTATTTCGTTATCTATCCCCTTCTGTTCGGTCAGATGTAGCAGATCTTGGTTTCTGATGGGTTACGCCAAAAAATACGAACAATTCTTGATGGGCATTTGTTTTAAGAAAGTTAAGCAGTTTGTTTACAAGGAGTTTTATTATTTTCCAAGTTTCACATCCGTAAAGTAGAACAGACTTGACATTCGACTGAAATATTCGGTTCTTTGTCTTTAGAGTATACTGACCAGACCTCCAAACGGGGTTGGGCATGCTGAGTGACTTCTGAGCTTTTCATATTCTCATAAGAAGATCAAGAGGACGATCACCAACTAGATGGTCCAACCAAAATAAGAATTCAGCTCATTGGAAACTGATTCTTTGAAGCTCTCAGAGCAGCTGAAGATAGAGGCCAATAGAGAAAAATTGTTAGGAATATTGGAAGAGAGAGATACGAATATAGTTTTCCGTACCTCTGCTTTCTGTGATGACATTTTCAAGGTGTTTAAAATTATCCACAATTCTGCGAGTTGGTAATGATAATAGTAAATACTTAGTATGTTATTTCTTGCATTGATTCTAATGGATTTGGTTTTATTAATATTGATTTTTAAACCTATTTTATTGGAATAAGTGGAAAGTATTGCCAATTGGTCAGTCACATCTTGGAACTTTAGACCTAAGAGCAGATATCATCGGCGTAATCTAGATCGCTTAGGCGTGTAGTTAACGTGAATTGTATACCTCTTGTATGTTACTCCGGTAATAATGTCAAATCTGTCATTATTGATCCTATTGTGTGTCAGCAGCATTTCGCCTCTTCGACTTTTTTTTAGTCAGAAGTATTATCTTCACCGGAAAAGCTAAAAATACGATAGTCAGATAATCTATGAAACCGAGGAATAAACAAAAAGAAGGGGTAGCAAAACCGGACAAATATGTCTACGCACAACAGGAGAAAGAACGATTTAAAGTTCTTCTGTTTCGTAGACTTTATAGCTAAAACTTATATAGCTATACGACAATGAAATGAAATGAAAAAGGTATCAATGAATCCTCGTGTTGGGGCTAAGGGCTTTAGCACCGCTGCTGATGATGATAATGACTGTATGTCGAAGTTTAAAAAATTGAGATGACCATTCTTAATTATTGAACTGTCGTTTTCTATCAATGCAATCTATAGTTTGTAGGAAACGCACAGTAATATCGTTATGCGCGATAAAATTGGTTAAAATTTAATGAACATGATGATAATCTGTCTGAACATCACACCAATAATCTGACTATTATCCCAATATATGCAAATTACACCTCATCATCAATGGCGCTACAACTCTTCGTGAGTCTTTGCCGCGTTTACTATTGCCTTCCATGTTTGTCGGTTCTGTGCCAGTAATATTACACACCACGAACTAATAGGGAAAACAGGTTGGACTCAACTCAGAATCCGAACAGGTTTCCTTATTGGGCATGCAAAAGTGACGCCATAAAGATATACCCATCTACTAGACTTGTACAAACTGTTATACGGATCCATTATTCCGAAAAGTTTATCACGAATAAATGGAAGATGTACAATAGGCCAACTGGCCGCAGTAGGACCGATATACAGTAGACAACTTCCAGGAAACAGACAAAATGCTTGGATATCTTTAAAATATATAAATGCCGCAGATCAACTCAGTTCTGATAAGAAAATTTTACCTTCTTTTCAAATATCATATCATCAATGAACATTAGTGATTATTCTGATCCACATAAAGTTTGTTGATATTTTACCAGTTCACTGTCTGATATTAAAAAAAAAAGGTAAACTCAGTGGCGGTTGGCGCTTAGCACTGGTCAGGTACTCTTACCTTATTTGTATACAGTAGGTCCTAAGAAAACAACAGAGTACCCTTTTGTACTTTCATAACCTGCACTATAAACAGAATATCTCTTTAAAGCACTATCATTACAATACATTCACATATGGTTCATGTACACTTCTTATAATATATTGAAACTTTACCAATCTCCAAACCTGCTGAGCACAAGAACGTCAATCGGCATAAATCTATGATTTCCATGATATTCAGAGAAGATAAAATTATGAATTTTAATCCATTACTGTATCGCAATGGACTCAAAAGTTGAATAGGGTGTTGCTAAAAGTAACTAATTTCTACAGTTATCGATATTTGTTTACTTTTATATAGTTTCCAGGTATTCCTGTTATTTTAGTGTATCTACTTTAATTAATGAACAATTTATTCATTATTGTAGAATCACCAATTACCACAGCTGCAAAATCAAAAGTTTCAATTATAATGTACAGAATAATATAAATTACACCAAGACCTACATTAATTACTTCATTCAAGCAATATATTCAACATAGTTATGGACTCAAAATGTTTTCCTATTGTTTAACGAACGCCACTGAGAATAAAAAGGAACACGTGTGATGGTTCGTCTCGATTTCTGCATTATGTTACTATGTAAATCTTTAATAGTATTCAAGGACTCCTACGACACAATGGTCGGTTCTGTTCTTCTTTCTTCGTCATCATCTCAAATAAATGATGATGCCCTTTTGAACATTAAGTATTATAATGAAGGCACTCTCTTTAACCTCTTGTATGTATGTGCCCCTATGCAATAAAAACTATCATACGGTTAATTTCAAATCTGGAGATTTGATTAAGTATTCGGTAGTGGTTTTGAGTATGTAATAGCTTTACGTAATGTCTGGTTAGCTTGAATATATTTTATCTATAATATACTAGGACGGAGAGGTTTGATGTAGATTTAATTACATGCGAATAATTTGCAGTTAGACAATTTCATCAACAAGCATCTTAGGAATATAGTCATATTAACATTCACAATAAAGGTGAACAATTATTCAAAAACTCGCAAGTCAAAAATAAAAAAACAAAGTGGATAGTATTATTAATGATACCATACAAAAGAGTATACTTAATTCCTTCAGAAATTATTCCCCTAATCCATTATCGTAATTAAAATTGCAGTAAAACGAAAATTAACCATAAAGTTGGTACATAAAGATATTGACTAATGCAATTTCAGATAAGAGTTTATTTCTGTCACAACATTAAAACATGTTTGTGTTGACTATTTTTTTATAAGAGTTGTGAACTGTATGCAATAAATTCTTAGGAGGTTAAAAAAGCATTGATAATCTTTCATACATTTGATCACTGATTAATTGCAATTTTTAACATTTACACTTCATTTAGTAGATTATTTCAATATATGAAGCATTCTTATCGGAGAAGATGTGTCCATTTTTTGTTTTTCAAAATGTATTACGCATGTTGAATGTTTAAATGTGTCCGATGTTAAGGCGCTAAATGGACATCATGTTTGATAAAAAATCAATAATAAAGTAATAATAATAATAATAATGTTTCTACGGTATCAAAAGGATTGAGCTCTGGTGGGACTCTTTCCATGTTATCGAGTCCTAGGTGACTTGGTATGTCGGTGTATCTCCCAAAAATTTTCGTACGCATCTGGTCGTCGAAAGTAACACATAATGCATAATCTTATATAGATGTTCATTTAGACCCAGCTTTTTTATGTTTTCTAGGAGGCTCTTCGGGATGACTAGAATAGAAAGATATTTCCCGAGACTGAGGGTTTCCTACTTGCCATTCAGGATCAGGTTATTCCAACTAAAAATTACCTGAAATATATTGTTAAAGATCCTCAAGTCCAAAATGACAAATGCCGATATGGATGCCAAGCCCAAGAAACCATCCAACATCTTACCGGTGGCTGCCAGGCATTTGTCGGTACTGATTGTAAAGAACGTCATGACTCAGTAGGAAAGATTATCCACCAAGAACTAGCTGACAAACTGGGACTTCTCCAAACCGACCATCTTCCTTATTATCAATACGTCCCTGATAGAATGCTTGAAAATGACAACTACAAGCTATACTGGGACCGCACTGTGTTTACAGACCAACCAGTGGCCCATAATAGACCCGATCTCATACTAGTTAATAAAATTACTAGGCAAACAACACTTATTGATGTGGCGATACCCAACACCAATAATTTACGTGTTAAATACAACGAAAAGATCGCCAAGTACAGAGATCTAGAAATACAAATCAGGAGACAATGGAGAATGAAAAGTACCCAGACGATACCTATTATTCTTTCTACCACTGAAGTCATACCGAAGAGCTTCCTAGAAAACATAAAAAAGCTGGGTCTAAATGAACATCTATATAAGATTATGCAGAAAGCTGTGTTACTTTCGACGTCCAGATGCGTACGAAAATTTTCCAGATACACCGACATACCAAGTCACCTAGACCTCGATAACATGGTAAGAGTCCCACCAGAGCTCAATCCTTTTGATACCGTAGGTATCTGGGATGAGTGAATTTTCCCCTTAGAGGGAGTGTGAGCCGTATGGCTAAATCTGGATAATAATAATAATAACAAATAAAAATGTTACAAAGTATTTTTGATTGAGAGTACTGTTTCTACACTATAACAATTTATTAGATAAGCAGAAGAAAAACTTCCTTCTGCTAACCTGAGTAACCTGAAGAAAATGTTGGAACGGTATCAATCAAAAGAGTAAATAATCAACAGGCCAAGGAAGCTGCCAATGTTCTACTAGACTATTTTGAGCATTAAGAACCTTCGGACCTTGTTTATATTTTGCGCAGAATAAGTCAGAAAATCGAAGACTTTTAACACTGAGTGTTAAAAGGCAAAAGTGACTGACCTTCTTGCGCCACTTAAAATATATACTTAACCGGTTTATGAAGTGCAAGTTAATCTACTGTTTTATTTTCTGTTTTTATCTTTATGTATCTTTTTAGGCAATTTAAAAGTTAGTTACGACGTTTGATATTTATTTTAGTCATCTTTGTTGGGCAGTTGTAGCAGACATGTTTAATAGCACTCTGCAGCTAAGTACTGGTTTTTTGTGTTATTTCATAACACTTAAAACGAAGTTTCTATCCCTCGTTTAATTTTTAATGCTACTTTTTCTTTTTAATACATATTTTAATTTTTATCATTTATTGCTGCTAATTCGTCCATTCGTTTTTATATCGAAATAAGAACACTAACCCCGCGCGGTCGATACAGATAATTACGAATAAAAAAGAACATACTTACTAAGTAGAAGAAAAGTAGCGGTAATATCTGTCAGTAAATGTTAATTTGCACTAATTGTAATGCGTTTGTCATGTAAAAGTTATCGACTAGTTAACAAGTTACGGTAGGTGAAGCGTGAAACGTATCTAATTGCACATGAGATACTCGTCTAATGGCCGACGTGTTCTTTCGAATGATAATGACTTTGTATCAATATAGTTGCACGTCAACCGAATGGGGGCAAAATTATGACATTGTTAACAAATTATCAGGATTGTTTAGATGGTGATATAAGCCTCAACCAATATACGACACGAAAATACCAACTAGTAAACTACACAGGATACTGATTAACCAACAATTATTTTGATACGTTTCAATATGCAGGCAGGAAAATTGGGGCTACAAAATGTAGCAAAAATATACGATATGACTAAGTCCATAATTTTAGCCACAAATCCAAATACAGTAGAATCTCGATTATCCATCTCTCTATTAACCGTCACCTCGGTTAACCGTCAGGGTCCATACATAAGTTATATTGACTACAAAAGTAAAAATTTAGTCATCAATTCATTTTGTTGCATTGCGATAAGCCAAACGAAATTCGTTGAAATGTACACGGTTTTTTATTTTTTTTTTTACTAAAGACACAGAAGTGTACTTACATTAAAATCTGGTCAGTAAGACCAATTATCAATTTGTGTTTAACTTAAATTACTAATGAAATCTTAAAATTAGGTGTCTACTCACTAGTATCTTTCCTATTATTTCTAATAACTAGCATTAAATTTAGCATGCATACTAGCACAACACTTTACTCTGCTTCTCACTCACTCATTATACCAGTTCAAAAGGCTTTGTTCTTTTGAGCCTTCTCTCTAGGTTTGTATTGTCGAGGAGCTGGATAGCCTCGACGTTTACATGATGATGGAGTCGTTGTTCATGGCTCCCTGCAAATTTCTTGATTATCTGATTGACGTCTTCCATCTTGAGGTCCCGGTGAAGGTCGTTGTTCCTAACGTACCAAGGCGCATCTACGATGTTCTTCAGCACTTTATTCTGGAATATCTGGATAAATTTGATGTTACTAGGCTTGGCACAGCCCCAGAGTTGGCAGCCATAGGTCCATACTGGTCTCAGTATTTGTTTATAGATTAGGAGTTTATTATTTATGGATAGAGAGGAATGTCTTCCCATCAACCAATACATTTTCTTGTAGCGGATGCCTAGTTCTTCTCTTTTCTTCTTCACGTGAGCTTTCCAGCGAAGTTTCGCATCAAGAGTGATCTTCAAGTACTTTGCTGATGTTGCAATAGGCACTTGGACATCATTTATTGGAATATTATTAATTCTCTTATTGGTAAAATTTATATGGACTGATTTATTCTTATTCAGCTTAATTTTTCATTTTTTGGTCCATTCATGGATTTTATTTATTGAATTTTGTAGTTTTTCTGTAGCTTCTTCGACGGTGTCACTTACCGCTAAGACAGCAGTGTCATCTGCGAAGGTAGCTATGGTGTCGTCTTCTAGTTCAGGTATATCACACGTCTATATTAGGTATAGGACTGGACCCAATACACTCCCTTGTGGAACACCTGCTTCAATATCCTTGAGATCAGTGTATGCATCTTCTTGTTTAACTCTAAAATGTCTGTTCGCTAGATATGATTGTAATATATTTGAATATTGTTTGGGCATGAATGATTTAAGTTAATGTATCAAACCCTTATGCCAGACTTTATCAAACGCCTGTGCCACATCTAAGAAGGTTGCAGAACAGACATTTCTTTTCTCTAATGATCTTTCAATTATAGCAATTATTCTATGCACCTGGTCAATTGTCGAATGCTTATTTCTAAATCCAAATTGATGATCTGGAATTATTTTCTTTTCTTCAAATATTGGTAGGATTCTTCGCAGGAGGAGTTTTTCAAACACCTTGGACATCACAGGTAGGAGTGATATTGGTCTATATGATGTCACCTCATTGGGGGGTTTACCAGGCTTTGGTATCATGATCACCTCAGCTATCTTCCATAAATCTGGAACATAATGTAGTCTAAAGGCAGCATTTATTAAATTTGTTAGTTTTACGATAGCTTTTCTTGGTAGATTGTTTAGCAGTCTTTCGGTAATGAGGTCATAACCTGGTGCTTTATTTGGGTCGATTTGTTCTTTAATTAACTCAGCTACTTCTTTTGGGGAAGTTGGCTTGATATTCTCATCTATTTGCTTTGGTTCGGGCCAATCCTGGTCATCGTCTTGGTCATCTTGCAACTTAAATGTGTTCTCTAGATGAGTTTCAAATCTCTCTGCCTTCTGCTGATTATTTCTGGCCCAACTACCGTCTTCCAGTTTTATTGGAGGAGAATGTAATATTGGCCTTTTATTTCTTTTTGTAGCTTTCCAAAGCGAGTACTCTGTGCTGCTGTCGTTTGTTAGCTCTTCCAGATAAGATTTATTAGATTCATTCTTAATTTTCTGGATTTCTCTTTTAAGTTGCTGCCTGGCATTGTTTAGGTTAGTTTTGTCTCGAGGGGCTCTCGTTTGCTGCCATTTTCTTCTTAGTTTTCTTTTTTCTTTTATTAATTCACGAATTTCTTTAGGGTAGTTATTCCCTTTAACTTTTGTTTTCAGTATGGGAGTGCAATCCCATGCTGAATCTTGAATATCTTTGACAAATAAATCTAATTCTTGATCTATCAGTTCAATAAATTGTCTTTAGTGGCACGGCTAAAATGATCTTTTCTTCAAGAGTTACTTTAAAACTTTCCCAGTCTGTGAGCTTATTAGTTAAGGTTGGGTTGTTCTCTTTTCTAATAATCATATCACTCATGGTTAGAATTATGGGTGAATGATCGGAGTTCATATCCCATCCTTCACAAATGTCCAAATGTACACGGTACACGCATTTTTTTGTATGCCACCACCGCATTTTTTTATGTAAATAATTTTTTTCTTATTCAGGGCTCTGGATTAAATTTTAATTTAAATCGGTAATGATAAATGATACCGAGCTTTAAGATACACAGCACAATATTTATTACAGTCAATATGTGTGTGTCACCATAATACAGTTTGATTGAAATTCGAACATTGATTGTGTCACTTAGTTGTATGATCTAAGTTTTGAAAAATGAAGCTTACACAACTGGAACATCAAAAAGAAAACATGTTGTTTTGTCAGTTGAACAAAAAATAGAAATGATTGCAGAACTAAAGAAAGGTGTTTCTGGTGTCGCATTGAGCAAAAATTATGATGTTCTGAGTACAAATGAATCACTCGACACGGCTCTGTATTTGTGGTTCATTCAAAAAAGAAGCGAAGGTGTTCCTTTGGCTGGACCAATTGTTGCCGAAAAAGCGTTGATTTTCAACATAAAATTGAATGGCGATCCTTCATTCAAAGGGAGCAGCGTAAAGAAACTAGAGAAGCTGCGTCGCACATACAACAATTCATCGAGTGGTATTCTCGGCAAGAAGAAGCAAATAAGGTAGATTTTTGATGATTTTACGTCGATTAAGAAATTCAGCCGTTGCAAAATGTGAAGTAACAATAAAACAAACAAAGATTTCGGAATATTTTAAATCAAATTGATTCGACTGTACCAACATAAATCGCTCTTATATTGTCAAATAAAACTTGAGAGTTAAAAATTCGAGAGTTATACTATGAAGTTTTATTTATTAATTTTTTTAATGTTCTCTTAACCGTCTTTTCGATTATCTGTCATACCCTTGGTCCGGTGCCCTGACGGATAATCGAGGTTCCACTGTAACGTAAACCGTTTGGAAAGCTAAAAGGAACAGATTCAGAAAATTCCGCGAAGGAATGCACTCAACGCCAACGGCGGCAAAACTACACAAAAAGATACGCCAAGGAAAATGTATGCCAATAACGGACCCATTAAAACGAAATGGATGACCTCAGAAATCGAACCAGTAGGCTGCATCAGTCGCCAAACACGTATATATGCAACAGCAGAGAGTTGAAGTTAACATAAAGATCTTCCAACTATACAAATTCTCAGGAGTAGCTTAGAACTGGGAAATATATCAGAAATCTCAGAAAGGCTTGAGTTACCTTCTTTCCCAAAGTAGAGAAAAAGGATGCAATACGCCCAAAATCTCTAAGATCTAACTTGATTTAAGAAAATGCAAGAAGCTGTTGATAATTATATCAGTCATATCAGTCAGCATGCTTAATAAGCGGTAAAATCGACAAAAACCGCATTGGTATCATCATGTTCAAGGCCTTTCATTTCTGATGGAATGTTTGCCGCTCCTACTTAGAACTCTGATTCGCTGATTGCAGTGAATCACTTCGCATTCTTCTGCTGTATTGTCAAAGTTTGTTGTATGACTTGGCTTTCGTACAATTTTCTTCCACTCATTTCAATCTGTGCGTAGGTCCCTCCAGTTTTTCACTTTCAGGATTTTAATAGCTCTCGTGACCTGGTTCTCCCATCTCTCTGTAGGCCTTCTCTTAGGTCTTTCAGTTTCTGGCTTCCATCTGGTGACCTTCTTAATGAATAGGTCGTTTTCCTTTTCTCTGTGTCCCAGCCATCTCAGTCTCTACGCTTTATTAAATCCAACTATATCTTCTCTCTTCATTATATCTCTTATTTCGTGGTTCATTTTTCTTTTCATTTCTCCCTTTTCCTTTCTTCTTATAGGGACCATACTTCTTATCTGTGAGGCATATCAGCTGCGTGTGTAACTACTGGTCCGATTGCAACTGTATATTTTTAGTTTTGTATTTCTGGATAATTTCTTGTCGTTCATTAGTTCGTTCTATCTCCAGTACGTTTTGTTCTCTGCTAGTATGCGCTCCTTTTCTTTTTTACTTTTCTTAGTTTTGCCACAGCATTGGTATAATGCAATGAAAAATTAAATATATGATGCTTTAAATAAAAACGAAATAGTGATGGTTGCCTTTTTAAATGGCCCAAAGGCGTTTGATAACATTCTACGTGAAACAGTCATCAGATAACAGAATGAAAGAGCGGTTGATAGTACAACATCCAAGTCGATGACAGAATCACTCGCATACGAATGGTAGAAATGGAAATAGAGCAAAATATATTTTCCATCTCAACGACAAGAGGGTTTTAGCAAATGGAGTTGCGTCTCCGCTCATATGGTGTCTACTCGTAGAACTTTTATGCGATATTACAGACCTACTGGAGTATCTTGCCAAGGTATGATAAATTAAAAAGACGATATCCGATTATCAAGCAGCCATCAAAGCACTGAAATCACCTTTAATCAGCTCCAAAATAGCATAGGAAAATTGAGTTACTTTCCTATGGATTCCGGTAGCACCTGAAAACATTAGATAAAACCTTTATAAAGCCTGAGCTCTAAGTATCTCTAGAGCACGTTATCTGTAAGTTTCCACAATACTCCACGCGTTTGCTATAGAAAGGCCAACAATTTAAAAAAATAAAATTTTGTTTGTATGCTCTAGGTTGCGATTTTGATTGACTACCTTTGATTGATACTGATACTACTTTTGATTGATTGAGACAATAAACTTTTAACTACGTCTCAATCCCTACGAAAAACAGAAGAGAATGCAAAACAAGTACCGAGCAACGTCAATATTAATAAATATTTCATTACTTGAAGAGACAATATCAAATCCAGACATGTCACCCAGATTTAATCCCAAACTTCTCAGTATTCCCAAAGAGAGAAAATGACCAGGTTAAATCTCCACTAACAGTACTAAAATTAAAGTAATGTGATTCCTACTCGACGAAGGAATACTGAGGTTCTGTTCCAAAAGGAGAAGAGAAGACATCTGTGCCATAAAGTAGCAACATTTAATTTTTTTTATAAACGAAAACCGTTATCTGTAAGTGCATCAATAAAACATAATTTCTATCATCGTTATGCCCTTTTGGTGTAAAATTGCTTTCATCGCCTTGTAGAAATACACAGAAACCAGTTTTTTGTACCCATTATCATGTTGGAGAGTAAGATCAACATATTTGTTTGTAACTTAATAAAAACAATACGATCAACAAAGATTTATGGGGCAGTGACGAAGAAACCTTGAAATTTTCACTTATCTGGCTCGTGTCGTATTTTGTGTCTTTTCGCGCCAATTCTTTCCCTCTCGATCCCCACCTACACATGTGTGACGCTGCGAAATCTTCCCGCGAAACGTATTCTCTCGTAAAAACGATACTCACGCGAGGTTAGTCGTGTTTGCGAGTATTATCTGTCGTAGTAGTAGTAGTATTTAGTATTTCAGTGTTCAAAAACCCAAATATGAGCGGTTATCAACAATCTTGTCGCCTGATTATTTAAATTTCATTTCTTCATATATTTGATTATCAGAGACGGCTCTATGAAATGTTATATCAGTCGGTAAAGAAGGTACTTAGGATTAGTATGAAATGGCCGGATTAGTATGAAATGGCCTAAAATAATGTGAGATATTTATGGAAAAATTTTGAGCTGATTTAAATAAACAATATTCGAACCAAAAGCATTTAGGGGAAGGAAGGGTAAAATCGCACGGCTAAGCAGAAACATCTAGGAAATTTGCATTTTACACAATAAATAATTGACAAATTTTGGTTTAAGAGAAGCATTAAAAAAATAAAATATGTACATATTACTAAAATATTTAAGAAATCCACGTGCTTTTCGCGGGTCATATTATTTGAGCTGGAAAAGTAACAAAAAGTAAAAATAATTGAAGAAATTTTTAACAGACACAGACAACTCAACACATTATCAATGTACAACAAATTTTTCAAATCTTGTCTTAAAATAAACGTCGTTTTGATACTTTAGCTTTCTTAATATTTTTTTGCACCCATTGCATTGAAAACCTTCAGCTGACGCCCAGCCATTACACGCTGCATGTGCCAATACTCCACACCCAATGGTGCGATACCAAAGTTCCTTGTTTTTCCAAATTCATCGCATATGATTCATACTTCATTGGCTACAGGAGGATTGTGATATTGTTGATTTCACAGAGATCCGATACATCTTCTCTTTTCCCTAGTTTTATTATTCCTAGCAACATTAACGTTTAGTTTTATTTTTTTACTTTCACCATTCTGCTCTTTCCTCACTTGCTTCTTAGTTTTCGCTTAGCTTTTGTGTCCAGGAGAATATCCTTCTCTGCTGTAGCAGTCCAAATTTCTAATTGTTGTTTCCTTGTTTTTGTACTAGACTTTTTTCTTTATGATAGCAGCTACATGTGATACTTCAACGCCACCTAAATGTGGAGGTAAAGGAGCAGGTTTAAAGCTCTT
Source organism: Diabrotica undecimpunctata (assembly GCF_040954645.1). Classification (NCBI taxonomy): domain Eukaryota; kingdom Metazoa; phylum Arthropoda; class Insecta; order Coleoptera; family Chrysomelidae; genus Diabrotica; species Diabrotica undecimpunctata. The sequence continues at coordinate 156,797,522 of NC_092805.1, forward strand.
GATGTGAGTGGTGTCTATTTCGTAGTAGCTCTTATGTTAATGGTGTTTATTCAGAAATGTTTTCATTTTCTTCTTGTTCAGCCTCTAAAACAAGTTCTCTAAACAGTTAAGCTAATGCAGTCTTCCTGTAAAAACTTAATGGGGGTTCAAAGGAAATACTCTGGTTGTTCTGAAACCCGATGTTCCCTTTTTCCGCAGTTGCTATCTTCATGTTTGCTTGATTGAACAAGCGAGCGAGATCGTACACCGTGATCTTCTCATGTGCAGTCGAAATCATATGAGAATCGTAAATGGCAAAGAGAGCTTTTTTAAGAGGCCCAAAAAAATGCCAAATCTAGGGAGTGGATGTGGTTTGACGTATACGAGGTTCACTTGAATCTGTGTTTCAAGCCCTTAAATGGTATGAATGAAGTGAAAATGAAATGAATGTACTTATTTTGGCAAATGTATTAATGGCACTATAGCGTTGTTAAGCTGATCAATTGACCAGAATTATCGTGGGTATTTTGTTTTGTGGTTCCTCGCCATCTGAAAAGAAAAGGAAACGTTATCAATAAATGTGAATATCTTCTCTCTTTTTTTATAAAATATTCTTTCCTGGGATTTGGTAAAAATAAACAAAAATAGTTAAACGAGGATCATCTCGTCATTAATGTTGATTGTGATACCGACCTTGATTTCGTTTTTTAACCTTCGCTCCAATAATTAAAAACCAAATATGGACAAAGATCACACCAGAATTGACGAAATTATCTGTACTTACGAATGTTAATTTGCTTTAAAATTACCACTTACCTTTCTCAATTCAGAAGAGCAAAAAATTATAAGAAAAACTATCTACTTCAAGCTTTGTTGTACATATTTGGGGCCTGCGCGATATTACCCACCGCGTGATACTATCCCTCCTTCCCCGAACATTTTGCGCTTCAGTTCAGAACCTATCTCTTGATTAAACCGAATGATTTTCATAATTTCATATATTTATGTTATATGATACTCCTGAGATAGATACAGATACGAGATGATTAATAAAAAAAAAATATATGCCAATCTACCACGATTAGATACCTTAACATCTCAAGAGACGAATAAGTGGTTAAAAAAGGAAACTTGATAATATTGAAAATACATTATTTTTATCTGTGTGATAGCGTCTTGCTGTTGCTAAAATTAGATAATAACACTGACAAATGTATATTATAGTGACACTAATTTATCTATTCTTGAACTAGTTTCGGACTAGATCCATTTTAGGGTCGTATTCTTTGTTCGCGACTATGTTTACCCTCTACTACCGTAAGCAAAGCATAAATCTCGCAATTATCTCCCTAATGACAACCCCGAAAATGACACAATATTCCACTATCCATCCGTTAAACTGACTTCGCCTTTTTTCTATTGCAGAAACCGGTACGGGTCAACAATGCAGCAATTAATTGTTTTTCTGCAAAACCCACCGCTCTCTTTTCTTTCTTCTTCACCCTTTTCCGCAAACTATAACTGTCAGCAAGTGACGAAAAATGTCCATCATCTCGGCAGAAAAGATCCTAGAGCGAAGGGGCTTTTATCTTTTGTTGTGTACATTGTAGAGAACAAGTTAAGGTCATGCCGCAAGTTAAAAACTACCCCTTCTTTCTTATTCATAGTCCATGAATAATAATAGTAATAACGGCACACGTGGCTTTGGGCTCAATTACGCACCCTGACTAACAGAAGAACCGCGTTCTCACGGTGAGATATCGAAATACGAACCACCTAAAGATAAAACATTAATAATTCTCAGTATATTTCGACGATCGGTCTCTTGTTGAGGATAATAAATAATAAAAATATAAAAGTTTAAAACAGAAAGAACGAACAATACAAGAAATTTAAAATGTTGAAAATGATAACTCTTTCAAAGACATGTAATAAACACACATTAAATAGTACAAATTATTCTTCGTTAGACATAATAATATATTCTCCATCCAATTGGCTGACAGTAATATTATAATAAAAATTTCACATTACGAAAGACGCATCAATACATTGCAAGACGCAAGCATTGCTGAATTTGCTACTATTTGGGCCAACATTAATCCAATATTTGCTTTTCTTATCAACATAATCGATTAATCACACTACAACCCTATCAACAAAATAATCTATGAGAAAAAGGGCTGTAGATACACCAATCTGGTTCTCACGTTAAATCTATTAAATAATTCAGCGACCGTTCGTTTGACCTACTTCATATCCGGGTAGGGTGAACACACTCCACAATTACACATCTCGAACCTTTTTAATAAGCTTCACGACAATAATTTAACTCTCATAGACGTCACTAGCGTATGGTCCTCGAGGGATTTTAGTCAAATATGCAAAAACTTAATTAACTTAATTAACTACTGAATTACTTGTCTAGGGAAAACAACTCAACAAAAAAGTAATCATAAGAAAGTATTAAAGAAACATACAATAAGAAGAATTCACAAAATACACCGTGTCTTGGGTAGACCCAAATTTCGAAGGAGTCGATCTCACTTCTATTAATTTTTTTAGAGTTCATGTTTCAGCTGCGTATGTAATAATGAGAAAAATAAGAACATTGACCAATCTGAACTTAGTATTCTCTGTTATTATTCCGTCTTTCCATATTATAATTAATCTAGCCATTGCATTTCGAGCCATTGCTAGTCTTTGCTTGATTTCTGAGAGGCTGTCGCCATTGTTGGTCATTAGGGAGCCCATATATAGCCCGTATACAATTTTGTCTAACTACTTTGACGATAAAATTTGATATGTCACTGAATTGTAATATTCTCTAACATTGTCATTGTATTTTTGGTCATGACATTTTATCATCCTCGTTGATTACTTCCTGAGCTCATTTAACGGTAATGTAACAACTAATATGGAAAACAACTCGAACAAAAATTCTTCTTCTTTAAGTGCCTTCTCCCGATCGGAGGTTGGCCTGTTCGTGCCAGTTCTGAGCTGACCGTTGAATGGCGGCCGAAGAGGACATCCAAGCACCCGAAAGTAACTCAGAGCCTCGCAGCAAGACGGTTCCGTGGGAAGCCAAGGCACGGGACCGAACTCGAATCCATGAACCAACTCGTAAGAATTAGCCTCACTTCACCTCACCCAGGCCCGGCACGTCTACCGTGACCCGCTTCCTCGCCAAGCCCAACACGCTCCGATCCTCAGAGCCAATCCTTATCCCGAAGTTACGGATCCAATTTGCCGACTTCCCTTACCTATATTATTCTATCGACTAGAGGCTCTTCACCTTGGAGACCTGCTGCGGATATAATATGGGTACGAACCGGCGCGAGGCTCCACGTGGCCTCGTTCAAGGTCCGAGAGGAAGATCCGGACACCGCTGCAACTGCTATGCTCTTCGCGATCATCATCACTATCTTTACTCTATCTACTGCTGCTCTGAAGAGTTCTATAGAACTGCATTTAAACCAGTCAGGGGAGGTTTGTTTCAATTTGGTCATTTAGAATTATATCTATATTTTTTAATTCGTTAATTTCCATAGATTCTAATAAAGATAGCTTATTGCCTTTATTTTTTGAATGTGAAAAATTTGGAATTGGTCATTAAAAGAATGATTATGGTTTAGAAGGTGAAATGCGTATGTAGAATCTGTTTTTCTATTATTGAAATCCATTTGTGTTCTGCTATACGTTTGTTAAAAGTTCTACAGGTTTGACCGATGTAATTTTTGGGCAGTCGCCACATTTAAGTTTGTATACACCAATGTGTAATTGCTTTTTTTTTCTTCCTTGTTTTTAATATATTTTTAAACGCATACCAAAAATAGATCACTTGAGCACTCTGCCGAAACAGCTATAGTGATAATAAATTATAATAAATTTTGTGGAAGTTTTGAAAACAAAAGTTTTCAGCGTTTTATTGTTAGATAAAATTAATTTCTTTCAAGTAACGGTCGAATCCTTATTAAAAAAAAAGTAATCATAAGAAAGTACTACAGAAACATACAATAAGAAGAATTCACCACACACTTTGAAAGAAATATTAAAATATTAACACCAGCTTATATTTTTAAATTCTGCACTCTTTCTTAATTCTTAAAGGGTTGTTTATTATCGTTAATCCTAGAGGGACGCCCCTGAGTACGAATTACCAGCAGAAAACCAAAGGGCCATTGACTCCAAGCTTATTTTCTTTGCTAGTAAACAAAGCCGATCATACACATGTGTTCACACTCGATAATTTTCTCTTCACTTTAATTTTTTTATCCTCGGTTTTCCTTTTGTAGTGCCTCCACACATTGTTTACTACTGCTACAACCGATGACTCGTAGTTGTACGATAATTATTAAGGACGACATTTGATCCCAGTATTCTCAGAACGCAGTAAGACGTTTTGAGAAACGCATATGATTGATTTGTTTGCCAGTGCGCATGGGAAACTTGTCGAGATGGCTAACAAATGTGCGTACGGTAAAGAGTATTTATTTCCTTAATGCCATGCAGATTGTAGATAAACATTTTCTATGAATGTTTATGTTCCATAGTTAGCTTAATTTTCAGCGGTAATTGGTGAAAAGAACAATATTGAATTTTCTCATTTAAAGGCATTTGGATTTTCAATGTTTGAACTCTGCTTCCCACAGTTCTGCAGATACTATTCTATAAGATATAAAAATTTCTATATTTTTGGGAATCACTGGTTCTAATATTATTATCATTAGCAAATATGCCAAAATAGTGAAAAATATGCACTAATTTACCCAAAAATATGCGTTAAATATGTATTTCTTCTAGAAAATATGCATTACTAACATTCTCAACCTGAGTACTTTCCTTCACATCAACATTCATACCATTATCTTCTTTATTAATACTAGCCAGGCATCTGCTTTGGGTGTTATTTTTTAAATGAGATCCTTCTTGAACAGCAGTACTCTTTGGAGTCCTACTTGAGGATTCTTCTTGAAAGGTCCCATAAACTTGTTCAAAGCCTTATTTGCTTTTTTTCCAATCTTCTCCATGACGGCTCTTAAGTTCTGCGACTTCCTCTTTAGAATGTGAATTTCGATTGGTAGTACATTCATTCTGGTCAATATCAGGATTTGCTTTTAGACTTTCTAGTGCTGATTTGACCATTCTCGAAGCCCGACTTGCCTAAAAATGTACCAAAAAACACTTTTTTTCAAAGGAACCTCGTATATCAATATATATTTTGAAAAATTTATTGAAATACATTATTTTGGAAATTCTTGTACCAACTGACAGTTTCTGCTTTTCCTTAATTGATTTATATAATTTGTTACAGTTGGTCAACTGAAATATAATAATTGAATCATCATAACCTCAAATTTTTTGAAATAATAATAGTTATATTTCTGTTTAACGTCAAACAATGCGTCTACGTATTATTAAAACAAAGTATCAATATATTTTTACTTACCATAGCTTCTAATAAACAGATATAATTCTTATAAACCTATATAACTGCACAAAAATATTTAGTATTTTACAATTTTTCACACACGTGTGACTTACGTGGTTTTGTGTACAACATGTGAGATACAAGATTTTTGAATTCAAGTGACTAAGGTGCAATTTCACATGCTTTGTGATAAGAAGTTTCTCAATCGATGCAGCTCGATTTCCTAATATAGACCACCCAAAAAAATGCAAAACCATCGAAAATTGAGATACGGGGTTTTGACGTCTTAGCGACGATTTAGTGAAAATGTTAGATAAATAAGTAATAAAAATTACTTCTACGTATGGTTCGTCAACACACGGAGTACAAGGAGTTGACATGATTCCTCGTTAGAGTCCTTTCACTCGAAATATTCAATTTACAATATTTTTTTAAAAGAAGTTAAGCTTTTTTTGATAATTTTGAAAGCGGTATATCTAAAGAGATTGATGCACGGCACAAGTTTTCATTAATAGTATCTTGTTCGATTCCTTCTTTCGAACTTGACCGAAAAGGCTTAGAAACCGACGCTTGCTACTTTTCTCCTGATTTAGTTTTGTCTTTTTTCGCTAAATGTGACGCAGTTTTGATATACTGATCTATCTGAAATTTCTTATCGCGGGCAACCTGTAATAGATTTTTTAATATAAATAACTATTTTAATCTTAAAATCTAGTTTCTTGTGTTTTTTTTATTATTATTTCGTTTAGTTTTGGGATTATTGTCCCACTTCCAATAAATTTATTTCAACACTTAGTAACAAAATTGGTGGATACGCCTAAATTAATCCACTATTTGAGGACTTTCGTTTGACACATACATCTTGATTGAGGATCATGTAAAATTATGTTTTCATTCAAAATTTAGTTTACTTTTAAAGTATCTTTTATTAATATATTTTTATTTTGTTTCAGATTTCATGTCCGTGAAGAAACGCTCCTCGTCGGACTTTGCGAAGAAATCTGATTGGATCTCATCAGTCGAGAGACCGACGAAGCTACCGAGACTATCAGAATTGAGTAGTTAAAAGACATACAAACCCTTCCCCTAACAAATGTCTTTTACCCCCTCCCCTGAACCCTCTTCCACTTTTGTTACAAATTTCGATCTCGAAGAAAATTATTATATTGTAAAGTACAATTTAAGTTTTGTTTCAAGAAATTTAATTAATTATAAGTTTTTTGTACAGTTTAAGTACTATATTTTGTTTGTCTTTTTAGAGACTATATGTATTTATTTTTAAAGTAGAGTTTTTTCTTTCTTTTGATCTCCAAAATCTTTCATTTTGTTACGAGTTTGCTCGTGAATTACTTCAAACTTAAACTGCGTTCATACATAATACGAATATTTTATATATATATATATATATATATATATATATATATATATATATATATATATATATATATTCAATTGTCGTAACCTAACATTACGAGAGTTAGATCGAGTAACAGTACAATACAGAGGTGTCCAAATTTTAGATTAGGTAAATTTCAATAAAACGGTTTGGTTTTTTCGGTAATTTCGCGTATACTTTTATCGTTTCTTCTGTCATATTCAGTTATATCTTCGCCAGTATATTTCCCTTTTTTCGCTTTTAATTTTTAATTTTGGTAACTTTTTGTTTATCAGCTTGTACATTCAACTGTCAGAATTATAAAATTTTCGTTCCTTAGAATTATATTATCTCCATTTTTTAATCCGATTCGTATCTACTTTGTTTATTTCCTTCTCTTCGTTGTTTGGTTATCACTTTTATAATTATTTATAAACAATTACGTGTAAGTTTAAATATTGTGAAAATATTATTACTCGAACTAATCAAACCGTATACGTGATAGCTTTTTATTGATGGCATTTTAAAAATCCTTAATAAAACTTAATGAGGCAATTAATAATCCTACATGTACAGGTATTTTTGCATGAGCGAGCAAAAATCGTAGGCACGTTGTTGATTTCTATGCAAATTTAAATTTTTTACCGCCATCATAGTGGATAACGAAAAGCTTGAATACTGTTACTTGTTTTTAAAATAAATCTCAATATATTATGTATGGATTCGGTGAAACGGTGTTTTTTACACGAAAATAGGTAACTTCACCATTACAATATCGCTTGGATGACCTTGAATTTTTACGCGACTTAATTACGAATGTGCCAAAATTTGAATTAGCCCAAGTCAAAAATAGCGAATCTACCAAAATACGTAATACTGACTGAAAAAATGAATATAAATTGTTTAGTTACGGATTGATTCAATTTTGATGAATTTGCTCCCAAATAAATACAGTACCTTTGTTCTGGCTAGCATGTCACTAGCTACATCTTACGAATCAGTGTAGGATAAACCGCAGTCACATAAAAATATGACTTAAGTCATATTTTTATGTGACTTATCTTAAGTATTTATCTTAATAATATCCGTTCCACGTGTCATTCCATTTTGTGGAATTGTTAGTATTGCTCAGATTGGTTTATCGCTGTGTCAAATACTGGTAAAAGGATCCTTTGATAGTTCAGAAGGACTCAGCTTCGTGGCCGCACAATAATAATAGACAAAAACAACTTTTGTTGGCGTTTTATTACAATAAATCAGGCACAACTTGTAACATCCATGAAATATGTAAATCCACTGATTGCGCTGATGTGTTTTTGCCGCTAATCGCGTAATGGTATTTGGAAATTACCAATTTTTCGCCTGTATCAGCAATTATTTCATCATATTTTTTTCTCATCTCTTCAGTATCTGCGCATTCTTCTTTAAGTGATGAAGAGTTGTATCTTAGCTTGCTATTTTTTTTTTAACTCTTTATATTTTCCTTTGAAATCCCAAGCTGCGGATCCCACTTTTGGTTGCTTAGCTTCTTTGGCTTCCGCAATAGCTTCTGCTGTTTTAAGAGTATATTTAATATTTCTCGCTACACTACTTGGATCTTTAAAATTTAGTTTGGTTGAAGATTCAGCTACAACTCTTCTGGGTGCAGAGTTAGCCCTTTTAAGTTCACCATAAATCTAGATCTTCTTGTAGCAAACTTTCCATGGACATTTCTGTTAGAAGCTGCGGTGATTATGGCAGTACTCCAAGAAATGTTCCTACCCTAAGAAGGTCCAGTGGTTCTCAGAGTAGTTTAAGCAATTTGTACAGACTTAAACCTCCGTCAATTGGATCTTAGATTTTTTTAGTTCTTTACGGATGTGCATCTTGGATGCTAAGTGGAAACAAGAAAGGTATACGCCACTCAAAGACGAGCAAAGTCCGTCTCCAACAATTAAAATACTTGGGATCTGTTATGAGAGCAGACACAGATAGCATAGAAAGACTGATTATCCAAGGAAAGGTAGAAGACCGAAGATCACGAGGAAGATCCCTAACAAGATGGATGGACTTTTGGATTAAACTTTATATATGATATGACTTAAAGTCAGATTTGTATGTGACTTATCTTAAGTATTTATCTTAATAATATCCGTGACACGTGTTATTTCATTTTGTGGAATTGTTAGTATTGCTCAGATTGGTTTGTCGCTGTGTCAAATACTGGTAAAAGGATCCTTTGATAGTTCAGGGCTCAGCTTCGTGGGTGCAGAATAATAATAGACAAAAAACAACTTTTGTTGGCGTTTTATTAAAATAAATCAGGCACAACTTGATGAAGAATCCGACCAGTAAATTTGGAATTAACTAATCAGAGACGATGTGCTAGATTCGATTCCAGTATAATACATTCGTGTTAAACGGTAAGACTGTGACTGGAGACATTAAGTAATTTAGTAGAGCATTGTCAGAACATTAATTGCTGCCAAAATCCAGTGGTTTTCATAATAAATAGATGGGAATAACTAAGTCAGTAACATCCTCTAATGTAAGTTAACCATCTGATAGCTGTTCCGGTGAATAACATTCTCTCGAGCCCGTATGGTAAAAGCGAATTATCAAAATTGAATCAATTGAATAATACCCTTACTACCACCGTAGATATTGTTTTATTAATAATTATTATATTTATCAGCTTACATCACATATTTCTAACGATTTAATGGACATGGTACAAGTATTATCATATTTGATCATTACCAATAGTTTTTGTTTTATTGCTTGAGAAATGAAAAGATCTAATACCAAGTATTATTTATATTTTTAGTATAGGGTAAAGGGAGGAGAGATGGACCACCTTTTAGAAAACTGAAGCCTGTTTCTTTATTAAATAAACATCAGAATAGAAAAAAATTCTATACCATAACTTAACATTGGTATTTATTTTGGTATAAGTAAAAACTAGTAATTATATTGAAGATGTAATGAAGAGAGAGAGAGAGATATTGAAGATATAATGATCGTAAGAGATTTAAAATGAAGATTGCTTCGACAGAAAACGCTGAAAATTAGGATACGAGAAACGACGCCAGCTGTAGAAGACTCGCTATCTTTATCTTTATTGTGTAAAGACACCATTATAGTTTGCAAACTAGATAATGTCTTTTTTTTTGGTTTCCATACGACTATCTCCTTCATTTGTCTTTGCCGATTCTTTCTTCTTCTTTTTATATAGACATGACTCTGCCTGTTATTCAATGTGCTTCCAGTAAGTTGTCGTTCCATCGTTTTCGTGGTCTTCCTACTGATCGTCTTCGTATTGGGGAACCGTCTCTTGCCGTCTTTACTACTCTATTTGTTGTCATTCGGCTTATATGATCGTTCCATTCTACTCTTCTATTTCTTACCCAGTTTTGGTGTTCTCCACCTTGCATCTACGTCGTATATCTGTGTTTCTAGCTCTGGTCCCAAGCAACAGGTCACTTACATTTTTATTATATATCTATTAAACAGCTGGCAGTAATTGCCATTTACACAATTTCTGGTCTTTAATCGTGTCGAAAATTAAATTAATGGTTCTGGAATCATTCCAATGTGCACGGGATTCTCCAAGCTTGGCATTGTATATGTTTTGCCAGATCCCGTTTGTCCCTTTTCGAAAACACACATTGTACCCACCAATGGCTGATTGCACTATTGTCAGGTTGGTTAAAATAATTCTACAAAAAATTCTTGTCCAAAGTACTCACGCTGTCTCTTCTTGATATTTTTTATAATCTCAGTAGACTTGGTGAGAGGTTCTAATATTGTGGAGTTTCAAATCTTCCCTAGAAACTTTTAAAATTCTTTCATCTCAAGGCGATTTAGTTACTTGGACTTGTGGGAATCTGAAAAGGTAGCTACGGTAGCAGTCATGGCCTATGAGCATCTGTGTCAGTTAATAATCTAGCTGTCCATGCCCACAGTCCACCTAGCTTCGCAGTTTCGAGATTAATGACTTCGTCCACTCCGCCACGTCACGTATTGACTTCCACTCTTTCTGCCACTAATCGATTGAAATAAGCTCTCGGGCATCTTCATCTTACTTGATATCTTCGTCTCCATGTTCGGCCTCCTATGACTATGAACCCTACGTAGTGCTGTCCACGCGTACCATGAGCCTCTTGTAATTTGGTATTTCTACCGCTTCACTCCAGATTAGGGCGGCTTAGACTGCACAACACCGTGAAGCGCCTTCCTTTTGGAGTTATTTCCATCGATATTGGGCATTATGCTCCTTCAACGCAGCCATTCTCTGAGTAACTCTGCCGGTCATTCCCCGCAGATGTTAATTGCACTCTGATTCATTTGTATACACAAAGACACTCAATTTCCTATCGTCTTGGTGCGTTCCATCGCCGGCCGGTTCGGGCAAGTATGCGCCTATCTTAAATCTTGTTCAGTTTAACATCTGTATAGTTTTTTAAACAGGTTAAAAGAAATTTTAATAGATAAAACCATTTCTGTGCAATGAAGCTACGTGATATGTTACAATATTCCACATTATACCTTGCAACTGCTTCTAATAATTGTTAACAAACTTAAACCGACATTTGGCAAAAGTTAAACAAATTGCATAAAATTGTTATTGAACTTATACGATAATATTTGAGCAAACTATGTTCCAAATTTTGACTGTATGATTGCATCGGATATATATTTTTGTGGTTTAATTATTTTAGGATTAATTTTATGAAGTGCGTTTTCGACCTAATGTGCAATGTTAATCTGTAAATAAGAAAATAAGGTCGATAACTTGTTTAACTAAATATTTATTTAGGATTAAGTACTAGTTTTTAAAAATATTTTTCATCCAAGCGATATTTTGATACTACATGTATTTGCTACTTGTTCTGGTAATCCCAATGAGATTGTTTATTTTTAAAAATCTGCCCGAAAAGTGTATATTTTTTTATTTGATTTTTGGGCCCTTTATAAACTGTGTGCTTATTTTAGGACCGATTACAGTAGAAGATTTTGTTTGTAATTGACAGCCCCGGATTTTTAAAAATACGACCAGATACAATGTATGTAAACCACATGTGATATGTATGTAGGTACAAATCATGGTCTTTTAAAGATTTTTTCTTAAAATACTAAGAGGCAGTGGAAGTTGGAAGATTTTTGTATTTTTCTAGGATATTTTGTAAATTGCGTGTTGTCAGTAGCTGACAATTTTGTTAATATTAATTTGCTGATGAAGGTACGAATTTTTTATTGTTTATTTATTTTAGAATACAATATAATACCACAATAAAAAAAGCCAAAATTAAATACCTCGGTCACATCATGAGGAACAGCGAAAGTTATGGGTTGCTGCAATTAATTCTTCAAGGAAAAGTAGAAGAAAGGCGAAGAATTTCCTGGCTGAAAAATCTACGTACGTGGTTCAACACAGCAACCACAAATCTTTTCAGAGCCGCAGTTTGCAAAATACAGATTGCCATTATGGTCGCCAACATCCGAAACGGATAGGCACTACACGAAGAAGAAGATATTAAAAAGATTTTTCGCATACGGATCCTATTCTCAAATTATACAATTGGCGTAGATTATCATGGCGTACCACATCCACCATCCGTATGCTGAGATTCTTAAAATGCCAATATTTGAGCTTTCGTACTATTATAATCTGACCATAAAGGTATACGCGCACTCGACGGACCGGCCGATAACGGAACGCAGCGCTACAACCGCCGTAACGCGCTTTTACAGGCAAAATGACGTCAGCTCAGAGAGTGGATTTACATGTTTCATGGAAGATTTGTTTCCATCTTTTCAAAGCGCTTTCGAGGTATATTTTAAATAAAATGGAGGAAAGATATAGGGGGATGTTAAAAACCCTGTTATTTGTATCCCAGTTTAATATTCTCACTTTCCATTGATTGTCACAGCTTCTTCAGTGGGACGCTATCGTAGGATTTTCGTAGGTCGACGAATAGCATATAAATTTTTTGATACTGTGCTATCTTTTTTTCGATTATTTGGTTTAAAGAGAAAATATGATCAATAGTGAATCGTCGCGTACGAAATCCTGCTTGTTTTTGTGCTTTAGAATCTAAATATTCTTTCTCGATTCGATTCATCAAAACTTCCCCGTATATTCTACTCATATATCCGATTACAGCTATTCCTCGGTAATTTTCACAATTGTTTGTCACCGTTTTATGTACAGGAATGAGATATAATATTTTCCATCACTTAGGCATTTCGCTTGTTTTTATGCATTCTTGAAATAGTTGCCGAAGATGATCGTATAATTTGTTCATTTCGTACTTAAACAATTCTCCGGGCATATCTCCTGGTCCGAGTGTTTTATTTTTCTTCAGATGTTTATATACATTTTTAATTTCTTTCGCTGTTAATCTTATTGATGAGCCTATTATTGCAATCTTGGTTTTGATTTCCACGTTCTTGAATACACAAAGCCATTAAATTGCCGATCGTCGTGGTACGTTCCGGGGCCGGCCGGTTCCGTCAAATGCGCCCGTACCTTAAATGATAAAAAAGTAAGTTTATTTCATATCATTTCTATAGGAATTTTATTATATTCTGCCAAAGTTTTTTTCCGGTATTTGAGAAATTCTACCGATCTAAATTATATTTGTGCCTCTGTATCCGTCTGGCATCATTTGAGTAACGTTTTCTGAAACATACGGGATTGTTTTTGGCATAAAAAACAAAATTTTGTACGACTGGTCCCTCCTTTTAGTGGTTCCACTTTATTAAAAAATAATTTGATAACTACAGACTATGTTTTATCAAAAGAATAGATAGTAATTCACTTCTAACTCTATTCCTAAAGTTTCGATGGATTTAGAGCAAAAAGCTATCTTTTTTAACACGTCTACAGCCGCACCTTCATCAGCGACAATTAACAATTTTTTTATATACGTAGGAAATAAAAATGAGAGATTTTCTTAAAGATATTGATAGATTTTCAAAATCACGGTTTGGTCTGGTTATACTATTTTTTTGTAGTATTTTATTTGTAGAATAATTTCTGTATAACAGCCCAAAGAAAATTTTAGTACAAAGTTTAAAAAGGAAAAATGCAGAATTACTTTTTGGCAGCTTTGCCAGCTTGTTTGTCAAGTTACACAGCGTTTCGGAAATAAAGGGCTTTTTATTATGTTTTGATAATTTTTAGTCGTCAGGATTTGCAAAAAACTGAGTTGGAAGATGAAAATTGATAAAAAAAAATGAAAAATAAGAAATCACAGAATGCTGAGTCCAATAGTTGCTCTTTCCTGTTATAATTATATCAATTCCATGTGTAAAACATTTTTAATTTTCTGTTTGCTTACCAATTTTATCCTAAATGTATTATCAATTAGCTTCAAAAACTCTGAGGGGGTTTTAATCTATAAAATAGATCCAATCTGTATGGCAATCTCAGCATTTTGTTAAATAATAAATTGTTTTCATTGATTGAAAATGTTACGTACTATTGATGAGCTTTAATAAAGTTAATTATAAAAATACAGTTCCAATTCAGTTGACCGTTTAGATAAGACATTTTTGGAAGTTTATTACGACAAACTTTTTCTCGCAGAGTTGCAGATCTCTACAATTCTGCTAAGACAGGATTCGTTAGGATTTTACCAGTCTTTTGTCTGGCGAACTACACAAATGGAAGAGTTTTCTAAATACGATTTTCTCACAACCCAATTTGTAGACTTTCTACTACGTAATCGCAATAGTTGCATAGTAAGGCAACAACAATAAAAAAACAACAAACCCAAACGGAATAACTTGAACAAAATAGTTCATAATATCCACAATGAACACCAATTTTTTTAATGATTGATTTTCATGAGAATGTGCATGAAGCCGTTATGTTTGCTACATCATTCACATTTGATGTACATGTGCGCTAACTGTATTGCTTTATGCGTTTATGTTTGTGCTCAAGTTTTTTGTAAACAGAAGTAAATTATATAACTCACATTAAAATATAAAAAGTAAATGGTTGCCTTTGCACTAGACCTAAAAAATTGGTAAAATCCTAAGGAAATCCCATATATTTATTAAGAAATTTTGAGATATTAAATACATAATATATTTTTCGACATCTGTGATGTTTAGAATATGATCTCAAAATATAATTTTTATATATTAATATATAAACTTAGCACACATTTGTTTCTGGCATATCTCCGCATTTTCTGTGCGTTTGAGATGGCCGATTCAAACGTTTGCTATGACAAATAATGTAGATTTAATTAATGTAAATTTGTTGTAAAAAATAACATATATTAGCACTAAAAATATAGCTTTGTTTTGTTAGTGTATATTTGAGTTTCATTTCCTACCTTAAATCTCCTGTACTATGCTCGGACAAGAAAATGAAGACGGTGACTCATTTTCACTCATCATTTAATTTTGGTCAAAATACTGTACCAGGTGCAGTTTATATTATGAGGTTTACAAGACCTGAACACCGACTGTAACCGCTTGAAAATCTTCTGATTGCCCTTTGTATCAACCGTGACGACATTCAGTAAAGTTAGCCAACTGTAGTGTCAACGACAGTACGCGTGTTACTTTTAAGTAATTAATTTGTTGCATATCAGATAACCGAAATAAAGTCATAACATATATATATTCCATCAATCAGTGGCGTATCCACATAGACATAAATATTTAGTATGTATACAATATAGATATTGTAAAATTCTTAAAAATGAATTTACGTGGTTAATAAAGAATACTGTTCTCACCTTTATAGAACAATGGTCACTTAGACGTTAGTAGCAAATATGGACTAAAAATTAACACTTATAAAACTAAAGTCATGATAGTGTGCCAAAAGTAGAATGTGTGCCAAAATACACGTACCTTGGCACTACATTAAATGAGCAGTGGGACCACTCCCAAGAAATAAAAGCTCGAATAGAAAAAGCTAGGGCAGCGTTCATCCGAATGTCCAAGCTGTTCAAATCGCACAATTTGAATTTAGAACTGAAACTCGGACTCCTCCGATGTTATAATATTCTCCATCTTATTATATGGAGTAGAGTCTTGGACTCTAACGGAAGCAACAACGAAGAGTCTGGAAGCGTTCGAAATGTGGATATATAGAAGAATTCCTAAGATATCATAAGATATATCAAAACTTAATAAAGAGAAGGAAATAATGTGCACGATGAAAAGAAGAAAATTAGAATATTTTGGCCACATCACAAGAAATGAAACAAAATATAACCTGTTAAAATGCATTTTGCAGGGAAAGGTGAATGGTAAAAGAGGCGTCGGAAGAAGAAGAATATCTTGGCCCAAAAACTTTAGGACCTGGTTTGAGACATCCACTACAGGGCTTTTCAAGGCAACAGCTAATAAGATTATCATTGCCAGAATGATTGCCAACATTCGTAACGGATATGCACTAGAAGAAGAAGTCACTTATCTAATTTAGACCTATTGACTACTTACTATACATAGAGTGCCGTTACAATTTTTAAAATACTAATTTTTATAAACACATTGTTGTAGTATATCCAAAGTCAACTGAACCACGTAAGAAACTGATAACTTTAAGATAAAATGACTCCAGTTAAGAGAAAACCGAATTTGTGATTTTTTTTGTAATATAAAAGCCTTAAGATGTTTTCATTTTCAGGATTTTTTATTTTGTTTCATGAATTTACTCAATAAAATCTTTAGTGTTTGCAGAACTAATCAATTAATCATAACTGAACCAACTTTTTAATAATATCAGGAGGTGCAGTTAAAACCTCTCTAATTATCTTGTTTCCACACCACCCATGAGGTAAAGTTACCGGTGCGTTTTATTTTTATGTGGTGTCCCCAATAGGCCTAATCCACAATGCAATATTCATTCAGAGTCTTTCTGACTAAGAAGACGAATCAAAATGAGATTGTATTACTATAAGAGTAATAAGTTTTTTTCACAAGACTGGTAAATGCGACTGGTTCAATTAATTTTATAAGCACGTATGTACCTCGTCTATCTAACTATGAAAAGCTCGAAACAGTATGGATGATAAAGGCATAATTTATAAAACGAGTCATAAGAGAGGACATAAAGAATACTAGAAACAGCAGGGATAAAAACTTCACGCACAATCCGCTCCACTGTCGAGGCTGGCACCCCTGTTAAAATCGAACAGCGATCTACACCTTCCATTGTAGGATGTGTTTTCTTAAGTCCATCATACACTTTCCACACGATTTGTTTCTCAGCTTTTGAAAGTTGTTTGTGCCGATGAGATTTTGTGGTACTTGCGCCAGCAGCTGTATCCATTTTTATTTCTATAAAGACGAAAATATACTCTTATTAATATTGCCGAATTTTATTATTTATTACATGTTTTAACTTCTGTATTAAACAACGTCAATGAAATGTCAATTAAAGTATTTTTATTATTGAATGTTGCTTTATTACCCAGTAAACTTGAACAACAATTGAAAGGACATAATGAACAATATTTCTTACCTTAACTTAAATATTGCGATAAACGTTTTTAACAGTATCCGGACCTTTTTTAAAATTATTTGGCGACCCCCGTTCTATATATTTTACGAAATTTTCTTAATTAAAAAAAATTGATAATACAATAATTAATTACTGATTTTTCGATTAAAAAACCAGGAATTATGTAATGGTTTTGCTTTATTACAATATAATAATTAATTGTGCACTACAGTACGCTACTGACATACGCTAGATTTGCCAATTTGCAATCCCTGCAAATGTATGCGTCACCGTCTTCAATATCTTGTCCGAGTTTAGTTTATATTTATCCAAAAATAGGGTCTATAAGAGACAAGTCGGTGCAAACAGTTTCAAAGAATAATATGCGGAAAATATATTTATTAGAATCAGAAAGAAATGGAAGACAAGACGATAATAAATCGACGCAAAGGGAGTATGGTGGTAATCACAACATTAAAGGATAGGAAAGCTGTAACATATCAGAGAACTATAAGTAGGAAGTAGACTCAGGACACTGATATACTTTGTGTCTCGAAGGCACCGTTGCTCAGTAGATGATGGGTGGGTTCGTTTAGGGAGGTGAGCAACACGCTAAAGATATGTTTAAACAAAAAAGAAATGAGAAAAACAAACAAAAAATTGACGCCACTGTTTTTAAATATTTGAATCCTAAAAGAAATCGATAAAAATGTGAAAAAGAAACAAAAGTATATTTAATGTATAGGTAGATACGAGTATAAATAAACATTTAACAGGTGTAAAAAGAGCACAAATAATAAAAAAATTAAATAATTCACTATATAAAAAAGTATATAGTTACAATATCGTATACAAATTCTAGTTTGTGTACTAAAAATAAAAAATCTCAACTTACTCACACCTCTTTGGAACAGACTAACTGTATGTCAAAATAATTAACGTAAAATAAAAAAAAATAGCGAAGTTTTATACGTATATAAAGAAAATATAAAATTAATGTTGTTAATCCCATTTACCTTTAATCATGATTAAACTAGAGACGGTACACAAAAAAGAGTATTGCATAACACGTACTGCTTAAATTAAATGCCATGTAAATCTATCGAATATAAAAAGTAAATGTGACTTAAATCGATTCGATATTTCTAAGTAACTGACTAGTTTCGAAGTTTGCAATAGAAACTCAAATAAAGAGGTTGGAAAATACCTGCAGCCTTAACTCCAAAGAAAGTCCATACATGGCGGTAATTGGATTAGCGTAGATTAATATGTAATGAGGATTTGGCAGATTACCAGTCGAAATTAAGACTGTTGGAAGGTTACCAGTAGACATTAAAATTGGTAGAGTATCAGCCGAAATTAAGAATATTGATGACATCATTATAGTGTACAGAAGTATGAGAGACGTACTGCAGTGTTTTATGACATTTACGAACGCGGTATGTGAAGTAGCACTTGTTGTAAACGAGGAAAAACCAAATATATCCATCCAATCATGCTTTATTTCTAAAGCTTCTTGAAGTGATTCAAGAAGGGAGTCTATGTTGACATGGAATGGGTCAATTGAAATTCTGAAAATACTGTCATGTCACAAGTGTTTGGGAAGTATTTCTGGAACTCTTCAATTAGGCTCTGCAAATGGTTTGATATTTGGATTTTCAAACTTGGTCCTTCTGAGGACCATAAATAAATGTCCTTGAAGCGTGTTTCTTCTGAGATTTCCTCTGTTCAACGGGTCATTGACAAATAAGCCAATATTACTTGGGTACAATGTTTTTTAAAGGTCACGCTTAGTTCATTTAGCTTTTGCTGTTCCAAGAAGGTTATTACTTCATCTCGAAGGGCAAATAATCTTACCAACATGTTTCCTTTTGAGCCATCGTGTTTTGTGATCACTCCCTAAATCTTCACAAAGAGTTTTAAACAGTCGAGTATTCAACGAACTGTTTTTTTATAGAATTCACTAGTACACAACTGTAAGACCATTGATTCAGTTGGTTCTAAAAGGCAAGATTGAGGGTAAGAGAGGCCCTGGACGTAGGCGTATATCCCGGCTGGCTAATCTTAGGAAGTGGACTGGTCTAACGTCAACTGATTTATGTCGAGCTGCTGTGAATAGAATAAGATGGGTCAATGTGGTCGCCAACATCTCTAGAAGAGGCACATTTAGAAGAAGAAGACAGCATTCAGTTCATTTGAAAGAGTTTTTGCTGCCAAGGCTTGTCGATGTATAGCACAATGTATCCCAGTCATATCAGCATTTTTCTCTCTTACTACTTGTACAAATCTTGAGCGAGAACCAAGCATTGAAGGCGCGCTATCCGTACATTCATTGAACAGTTTTTGCCAAGAGAGTTCCATGTTTGTCAAAAAAGTCTGACACTGCTTTTATAAAATCAATAGCTTTTGTCGCGGTCTCCAACTGAGTAGCTCGTTTTTCATTCTTTCGTTTTTAATATACCGAACATAAACAGTTAACTGAGAACATTGCGCTATGGCTGTACTATCATCTAGCTGAATAGCAAAAAATGGCGATTGTTTTACTGCATCAACTACCTGGTTTTGTATGTCTTCGGCCATATCATCAATGCGACGTTTCACAGCATTGTCAGAAAGAGGTATATATATATATATATATATATATAAATATATATATATATATATATATATATATATATATATATATATATATATATATATATATCATTGTAGTATCGGAAAAACCTAGCAAACCGATTCCTTTAACCGTAACCAATAGATCGAGGTGAACAGAAGTTACAAGCAAACGTAAACATATGCAACGCCCCTGTGGGATAAAAGACTTGAACGTGCTAAATTACAATATTGCATATATTTTATAGTTCTTGAACAATGGTCTCTGAAGGTGACTCAAACGTACTTGTGTTATATTACAGCAAAACAGTTACAGTTTCACACTCGTAAATTTTATGAAGAATGGCTCTCTAAAATGTTTTATGGCTTTTCATTTTGTAAGGTCGTTACAATTTTTAAAGAAGAGAAAATATAAGTGGTCGAGGTAATACTAAGAAAAGTTAATGTTACATCACACACATTCGTACAAGCTACAGATATTTTTAGGACTTATTCCTTTTTAAGATCTTAAATATGAATAAAATTAGGAATTCTAAAAAGATCGCTTTGATAGGTGACTTTAACAACAACATAATTCCTAAGAGCTTGAAGCTAAGGCCTTTTTATTCAAGCAGAAGATTGGACAAAATTCTATATAGGGCCCATTTAGCCTAAACAAGGGATAGAAAACAAAATATGAATTGTAAGTATTGAAGACTCTCTTTATTACACAATATCAAATTCAGATTTCAAGACTAATACACAACATAAATAGAGTATACACTAACACAAATACCATAGACAATAAACTACACACATAAATAAATTCAACAGCTGAACTCAGCTTGATACTCTCGAAAGATCTAAAATCTGCTGTAATTATATATCTGCTGTAAAATTGATTATAAAAAAGATTTTTATCGAATCAAACACCAAAAATTAATAGAAATTTTCCAACAGATATTTTTGAAGACCATCGAGAGTTCTGTTTGCTATTGCTGTGCGTCTTTTTACTTCGTCGCTTGTCGTGTTAGTTGTATTTACTACCGATCCAAGATATGTTGTTAATTTGTGCTCTCTGTTGAACATTTAAGGGGTTTTAGCTAGATCAGGGCTTCTCAAACTGGAGGGCATGAGAACATGTCAGGAGGGGCACGAGACCAGTCGAAAATTAAATTAAATTGAGGTAGTCTTTCTAAAATTCTAAATTAATCATGTTTAGAAAATTAAAACCAACCACTGTAACATCTGACTTAGCACATAAATTTGAAATCGAATGCTTGAAAGAATGGAATGTGAGCCGTTCAGTAAACTGTCCAAATATGGTATAAAGATAATAAGTAGATAGCAAATATGCTATAATATGGAGATTTACTGTGGAACACAACCAAGTGCACCTTTTGAAACTGATTGTAGTTGCACATAGATTGCTAAAAGAATGATTAAACCCTTAAAAGGATCGAGCAGAAATATAACCATAGATAACTGGTTTAGCAGTATACATGTGGCCATGGATTTGTTTCAAAAGCGATTAACTATTATTGCTATGATCCGTAAAAATAAGAGGGAGCTACCACCAGAATTTATAACGTCTACAAACCGAGACATATATTCTTCACTATTCGAATTCTTTCAAGAGAAATGTACCTCGGTAACGTATGTTCTAAAAAAATAAGGTCGTATTAGCTGTTTCAATCATGCACCATAATAGCAGTATTAATCTTGAAACAGAGAACAAGAACAAACCGCAAATAATAACAGATTACAATAAAAAAAAATTCGGTGAATCTGGTTGACCACTTGTGTACACAATATGATGTTTCCCGAAACTCTCGGTGTTGGTCACTCACCGTGTACTTTGATTTATCAAATATATCAGGAATTTTCACTGCATTTTCACTGTATAACGCTAATAATGTCTCTGCAGCACTCCCAAGAAGCATCTTTCTTCAGGACATTTCGTTTCTTCTTCTCTACGTGCCATCCCCGCGACGGAGGTTGACAATCATCATGGCTATTCTGATCTTAGATACTGCCGCTCTGAATAGTTCGATTGATGTGCATCCTTACGATTTCCTCAAGTTACGCAACCATGCGTAATACGTATATGTATCTTTCATTACTCATAACATGTCCCAGGTATTGCAGCTTTCGTATCTTGATGGTTTCCAATATTTCCATTCTTTTGTTGACTCTTCTCATGACTTCGTTGTTTGTTAGATGCGCGGTTCATGATACCTTTAGGATTCTTCTATACACCCACAGTTCAAATGCTTTCAACTTTTTAGTAGTCGACGCGTTAAGTGTCCATGCTTCTATCCCGTAAAGCAGAGTTAAGAAAATATAACACCTTGCCAGACTAACTCTTAAGTCTAATTTCAGTTCCCTTGCACAAAGTACCTTTCTCATTTTATTGAATTTTGTTCGTGCTTTCTCTATTCGATCTTTGATAGTATCGTCTGCTATTATGATAGTATCGTCCGCATATCTAATGTTGTTAATTGGTGCTCCATTGACCTTTATTCCTGCTGTGTCTCCCTCAAGAGCTCTTTTCATAATTTCTTCAGAATATGCATTGAATAGTAGTGGTGACAATACAATTTCCTGTCGCACTCCTCTTTTAATTTTAAACTCTTCTGATGTGTGTTCATTAATGCGTATGCGTGCCTGCTGTTTATAATATAGATTTGTTATAATTCGAAGGTCATTGTATTGTAATTGTTTTGCTTTGAGGACGTCCATTAGCTCTTTGTGGCGGACTTTATCGAAAGCCCTGTTGTAATCTATGAAACAGACGTACATATCTTGGTTCACATCCAAGCATCTCTGGATTAGTACGTTCAATGCAAAGAGAGCTTCACGAAGCCTCTACGGAATCCAAATTGGACTTCTTCAATATCCATATCAAGTATTTGGTAATGGCGTTTATGGATAATCTTCAAAAGCAATTTAAGTGTGTGAGACATCAGGCTTATGGTGCGGTGGTCTCTGCATTCTCTAGCATTTTTCTTTTTTGAGAGACAAATAAATGTTGAGGTCAACCATTCATTAAAGAGCTTTAAGAGGACATCCATGTACTTGTTTTCTATTATTTTAATGATATCAATAGTCAGTTGATCTGGCCCCGGGCTTTTTCCGATTCTGCTGTTCTTTAGTGCATACAATATTTCTTCCTTTGTAATTCCTATACATGTTTCTCTGTCCTCGAAATCTTGGCTTGTCTTCTTTGGTCCATCCTGCCGAGTATTTCGTAGGTCATCTAGTTGTCTCTCTTTCTTATCGTTTCTTTTAATATCTCTTTGCATGAAACGAGGAGGCAGCTTTTTAATGTTTCCCATTGTTGATTTATCTCGTAGATGTTAGTATCTAATTTATCAAAGTTTTCGTATATTATCTGTTGAAGTTTGTTTTTTATATCAGCTTCTTTCAATTTTCTAACATCTAATTTTGGAGTTTTTTAATACGTTTAAGCTTAAGCGTGACATTAGCGATTAGTGGGTTAAGGTCTGATCTGACATCTGCTCCTGGATATGTTTTAACTGATTTGATGATGGTACGATACCTCTCTTTAATCATTATCTAATCGATTTGGTTTCTTACCACTTTTTCCGGT
The DNA here is from genome assembly GCF_040954645.1 of Diabrotica undecimpunctata. Lineage (NCBI taxonomy): Eukaryota > Metazoa > Arthropoda > Insecta > Coleoptera > Chrysomelidae > Diabrotica > Diabrotica undecimpunctata. The sequence continues at coordinate 156,820,968 of NC_092805.1, forward strand.
TTATCTGCTGGTGAGCGCTGTGTATATAACCGTCTCATAGGTAATTTAAAGAACGTGTTTGTGATTATTAGACTTTGTTTTTGGCAGAATTGTATTAGACGATCTCCTCTATCGTTACGTTCCCCTAGTCCTTGATCCCCCATTATTGTTCCAGCTCTTCCCTTGCCGACTTTTACATTGAAATCGCCCATAACTACCGTGATTTCTCTGTTCTTTGTCATCTTTGTTGGTAGAATGTTTCTACTTTATCTTCTGTTGCATCCGTCATTCGCGCATATACTTGAATCAAATTTTGTTTTGTGTGTAATGTCCTTATTTGTAGTAGCATCACTTATTCGGAGATTGGGACAAAACCCTCTATTCACTTGTCGAGTTTGAGTTTTGACATTTCGTTTGAGTTAATAAAACTATACAGGCGACTAAAGAACATTCACAAATCAACACAAATAAAAAGAAAAAATTAAATTTCTTTTAAAAATAAATAAGAAAACTCCTATACAAGTTGCGACTCGATCTTCGGTCCTTTGCGGACGAGCAAGGAATAAGAGCACAAGAAAATGGTGTAGCAGCTGTGATCAGTGAACTTGCCCAGGACATTTAAAAATATGTGTACGTTAAAATGTTAAATATGTGTGTATGTTAAAATAAAACAAAACATGCAGTCTGAATCAGATTAAGATATTATATTTAGGATATTATAGGACGCAGTTTGGTTTGTAGTAATTTTGATTATCGCGTCCGAATCTAATATATTTATTTTAAATAAATGTGCAGGATAACATGCATGGCCAAATTTAAGTTTACTTGTCGTGGCTATGTATTTACGAGGGAGGGTGAAATTCTTATATCAAGGTTTGTTCGGAATTATCGATTGTGTCAAACCGTATTGTGTTGTTGAAATGAAAAAAAAAAAATTCTAGTGTATTTTCCAGTTGCTCATTTGTTCAGTTCTTGACAAGTTAAATATAAGTGAAAAATCTGGTAAAGCTTTTATCCTAATCAAACTGCTAGTATAATTTTTGTTAATTAATGTTATACAAATTTTAAAAAAAATACGTTTTTTAATATTTTATTTGCTATTGTAATAGTTCCTTCGACCTTGCAAGGTGCCATTTAAAATCAATACGTCCGTAAACTCTGCGAAGTCTGGCTCATAAAACAATCATAACTTCTTGTTATATTTTTGAATGTCGTTGGGAACAAATAGAGCTTCGTTCGAGAGCTTTTTATGGGCCATTGTTTCTACTACGATACCGAGCAACGTGATATTGGAGAACAAAGTGACCCTGAAGGACACGAAACACCTGACCGTTTCTGATGGCTCTGCACTTTGTGTAAACATTAATGTACCAGTTCATTTTTGGAAAATAAGAATAATGGTCAGTGGCGGCGCAATAGGGAGAAATATATTTTATTTGATTAAACTTCACAACTATGTTTACGAAATTGCTATTCTTAGAATTATGCCTGGTGCAGTTGTGATTAGCGGTCACTGCCGGTCAAAAACTGGGATACAGGAGGAGGGTAGTAGGATTAGGTTAGCAGTCTGACGGAATAGGATGGAATACATGGTACTAGCAAAGGCCTAGAAAAAGGATGACGAACTGGAAAACAAAAAACAAAATGAAAGTGGCTACTTGAAATATAAACCGCCTTAATAACAGAGATCAGGTAATAAAAAAGAAATTTAGAGAACGTCAAATAGACATCTACGTTCTGCAGAAAACAAAGAGGAAAGGAAAAGACAAACGATGATGGGAGGATATTTATTCAACTATAGTGAGGTTCCAAAACAAAAAAAGGCATAATGATCAAAATAGAATATGAAAATTAAACAAAAGTTGATGGTATATGGTTGATGGCCTAAAGAATACTTTCGCTAAAGTTGAAGACGAACAGCAAAATTTTAAATGTAATAGAGGTATATGCACCAAAAGTGCAAACTTAAAAACGAGAAAAACCAACGATATAATGAGTTCCAGATAGTAGTGGAAAACGAAAAAAGGATGGTGGGCTGCTTCACGACAATCGAACTAATGATAACTAACGATATAATGATGATAACCAGCAGATCGAAAACGGATGTAGTTATGTGTGGATATATGTGGTTAGAAAGTAGAGGAATGGATGAGGGCATATAATTGCTTGGAGAAAAACTAGGAAGAGTAGAAGAATTTAAATATCTTGACTCCTATCTGGTTAGTCAATACAGTCTGTTTGGTTTAACTGAAAGCAATAAGCGGGGAACTTTGTGATCGAAAATCGGGAAAGGGCTGAAAAAAAGATACACAAGAGTGTGGTGAGATATGCGTTGGTGTATGGCGGTGAAGTGTGACCTGAAAAGATGATTGAGGAAAAGAAGATGGAGTTAGATGAAATGAAAATGTTACGGTGGTTGTTGGGTAAGATTAGAAGGGACAGGATCAGGAACAACTTAATTAGAGAAAGAGCCAAGGAGCCACTACAGTCTCAAAAAATAAATAAGAACAAATACTGCAATGGTGCTGATGGAAGGAGAGGTAGAGGAAAACCGGGGAGAGGATGGAAGGACTGAGGGGCAAAAGACTTGAGAGGGAAAAGTTTAGGTGAAGAACACCCGATGGACAGAAATAAATGGCAAAGAAGAGTAAGGAACAGCGACCCCTGAAAAGAGAAAAGCTGAGGAAAAAGAAGTATTGCTATAACTTTTGAATGTTTAAATTCTCGTGGGATTCTGCCGGTCTAAATTATGTTTTTGAAGAAATGTTGTAGCTAGGTTTTTGTGTATTTCCCGCCATTGAGTATGAATTCAGGATGGATGTCGTCAAAATCTGGAGTTTTTTACGAGAAACGTCTTTAAGGGTATTGTCTATTTCTTCACTTGTGAAAGGCCTAGAATATTCGGTTTCGATCGATTCCGGTTTCAAGCTTTTTAAATGTTTCTTTACGTCTAATTTGTGAGCTTTATCTCTGGTAGCTTATGATGTAATAATTAGAGCTGCCACTGGGTTTGGTTTATAGGCACTTTCCGCTGGTAAAAGCTTTTACCATCAACAAGTTTTTTTATTAGAGCTCAAGCTTGACGACTTGATTTTTAAAAGTTCAGATTTACTACTATGAGAATATCAGTAGAAAAAACTAAATGTATAGTGATCAGTAAAGAGCCGCGTAGATGCAAACTAGAAATAGACGGCAAAATTGTAGAACAAGTAATGAAATTCAATTACCTAGTAGTAGAGATCACTAGTGACAGGGATATAAGAACAGAGACCACAAGTCAAGCATCAAAAGCGGCAAGAGTAAGTGGTTGCCTCCGAGAAACCATATGGAGAAACAAATATCTGACCACGGAAAGCAAAATGAAAGTATACAAGACAACAGTAAGACCAATCCTAACATATGCAACGGAGACAAGGACCAATACAAGAAAGACGAAACAACAAATCAACAATATCGAAATGAAAGTATTAAGATCAATAGCGGGCATATCATTAAGAGACAGATAAACCAATAGAAGTATATGCGAACAATGCAAAATTCAAAATATTAACAGGTGGATAAAAACAAGAAACAAAAACTGGAACGAGCATGTAAACCGAATGGGACCAAATAGATTAGTGAACATCTGTAAAAACAACAAGCCGTATAGCAGAAGCCCCTTTGAAAGGCCGCCAAAAAGGTGGAAAGATAATGTACAGTCAACAGCGACTGAAACACAATAAGAGGCAGACAAACAGGAGTAATGCTAGTCACGCGAAGAAGAAGAAGAAGATTTACTACTGCCTCAGTCCATTTTGGCTATCGTTCTGCATTTAAACTGTAAATAAGATGGTAGTTGATAGTTTTAAGAAAATTCTGGTATAATATATCACTATTTCGAGAACATTCCGAGATTAATCATTTTCGACAACCTCTAGGCATGCTCTTCTTGGCTGTACTTATCACAGCCCCGGCAAAACAAGCATAGTTCTTACTGAGAGTATCCATCCCGGGCACCCAAGGTCAAAATCGAACTTTCTCCAGTTTGCTTGTATAAAGCAAACATCAATCCAGGTCTTGGAATTGACTTGATTAGGTAAATTTGTTTGTCCAGCCCTACAGACGTCTACATATCCCGCTGGATAAAGTAAGTTTCTGGAACGTGAGTTGTAACAAGATTTGTATGTCGTTCGAATATTTTACAGACGTTAACGAATAATTGCACAGGGAATAAACTGTTGATCAATATTGGTGAGCAATATTCAGCAACAGAATAAATGAGAGCTAAGCCAGAAGTCCTGACTGTCGATGCCAATGCTCCGCATGTTGTGCCGCAGAGTTAATTTCTCCTTAAGGGTACTTAAATGTTTTCTAAAGCTTAACGTGCTGTCCACAATCACGCTTAGGTAGGTATCGTAATGGAAACAAAGAATATAATAAAACTAGTACTGACAAAGACCTTACATTGATTTCAATATTTTGACATAGCCACATGGGAATAGAATGAAAAAAGACTGGATTATTGCTAACAAAGCATATACTATCAAAGTATAAAACTCTTGATCTGAACATCACAAAAAATGCTCAGAATAAACTAAAGCATAATGGACTTATCAGACGATCGTCCTATTAAAAAGTAAAGAAGAGAGAAGAAATTTTTAAAAATGAAAACGCGAAGAAAAGTAATTAAAAAGAGAATAAATTTGAGAACATAGTTTTTATGATTGCAAAACAAACCAAAGATTTTAAAATTTTTTATATTGTATCAAATAAAAAATTGTAGGTATTACGAACACAGATCCCGAACTGGAGGCCGTCAAATGAAGAGTGTAGTTATTATATAAATGTGATTTATTCCACACAAAATATGAGATAAAAGCTAGATATAAGAAGAAATACCTTTAGGAAACTATTAAGTTAATGGCAAGTTTAAAAATCAAACTGATGAAAACTAAATTGAATGATTTTTTTTAACACCCTACATCCTTCTTTTTTTGGAACAGTCCATTTATTTTAATAGCTAAACCGACCATAAAAAATATTTTGAGAGCTACGTTACATGGACCCTTATACATATACAACAACATTTACAATACTGGTAGCTAGACGCTTTATTGGTCTCTATATTGTTAAGTATCCAAGCTCCAATAAAAATGAAGCTACTGGTCGTAAAATCACGGCTTTGCACAAATAATAAAATCACAAATTTATTAGTTGCATTAACTAGGGAACTTAAAATGGACTATTAAGCATAACAGGGATTTATTTCGTGAGAAAAATTAATATGAAATATGAGTCTTCTGTTAATAGTTTCCTGTTATTTTAGATATACAATACACTCAAGATAATTAAAGAGCATATTTAAAAAGTGTCTTAAATGAAAAATTTCTACTTTTTAATGTTTTTAAAAACGTTATAGATCTCTTCAGGTCTAGAATAAAGTTTTATGCAGCAAAACGGCAAATTTACCATTTAAAAATGCATTTGAAATTTTATTTGTTTTCAAAACGTCTCATCTCCCTACTGGTTTTATTTGCAAGGCGTCTTAAATCCGCCTGGCCAATCTACGAGCGCATAAACGTCACGTGACTCATCATTGCTGTTTACTCGTTTGCTTCTAGTTGATGCGTACAGTAAGCGGCACAGCGGCAGGCATCTGTGTTACAAAATGTGCATTGTTTTCTGTGTTTATTTGTATGAATACAGTAATGGCTAGTTTCGAAGAAGAGGTAAGGTACTTGTACAAAAGATATTAATCAGCCAGTGTACGATTTTTTTTTAATTACAACAAAGCCTTCGATAAGTTCAAACATAATGGCATTATCAAATTACTTGAAAAGAAAAATTCAGACATGAGAGATACCCGAATCATTAGCGCTCTTTATGATAATCAGATATACATCGTCTCAAAGTGACTAGTCTGTACAGGGTAAGATATGCAATGCTAACCTTACGGGAATTTCGCCAAGACGTTGCCAGTTTTATGCAGTGAGCGATGGCGTTCTCTATTGCCTATCTTTCAAAATAAACGGAATAAACCAGGAGTTCTCAACAAGTCCTCACGTAAAATTTTATGTAATTTACAAATATCGTTTGCTCATAATTTTACATAATACTATACATTATTTGTTTCTAGTAGTAACTTATCAACTTTTATCTTTTATTAGTAGCAGTAGTATAATAAAATAAGCATTAAATAAACATTTGTTTCAAAGTTTTAAATAATTTCGGTAATTTCTACTAACCGCCAAATTGAAAATGCTCACGTTTTTGGCAAAGAAAAATACTCAGGACTACCACGACGAAATGGATGGACCAACCTTCGAAGATTGGTTCGAAAATAACAGAGCTAGTAAAATTCCAGATTCCAAAATTCCAGACCTAGTAAAATTCGCCTGTAAAACCAGTAAAAGGACTTAACATTTTCAAATAAATTCCACCCAGAACAAGATGTATGACACTGATATACTATTTCCGCAGCTATTTAATATGTTCTTCTTTAAGTTCCTTGTCCTATCAAAGATCGGCAACAATTTTGGCAAATTATTCTCTGTTTTCTGTCTTTCTCAGCAAATCGTTAAAGTCCAAGTCTGTCCAACCTCCTATGCTTTTAAGCCAGAAGCACTGTCTTCTTCCCTTCCAATGTTTTAAATGCTTCAGCTTCAAGTTTGTTCAAGCTAGCAGTAGCGTCCACGGCGAATCTATGGAGCAGTGAATGACAATGGAGTGTGGAGAAGATGCTATAACGTAGAACTTTATAGAATATACCAGGAGGCTGATATCGTACAACATATTAAGATAGGACGTCTGATGTGGATAGAGCATATAATGCGGAATGAACTAAATGACCCAGCTAGAAAAAGGATCCTTGATAGACCCATTGGTCAGAGAAGAAGACTTCCTCTTCTAGAAGAACCCAGAACAAGGTTCTTTGATAACATCGATGACGACATGAGAAATATGGGAATATTTGGGAATATAAATATGGGTTTGATATTGTAAACCTATGCTTGTATCTAGGATCATTGATTACAAACACAGGGATATTTCAGGAGGAGATAAAACGTAGAGATCTAGCTAAGATGGTTATGGAAAAGAACACCAATATATGAGAGCGCCCCAATAATAAAAAACCCTAAAAATGAGATTGAAGAAATGTTTTGAGAGTTTACATTGAGAAAAAGAAATGTTTTGCTGTAGACGAATGTTGCGAATTCCATGAACCGACCATTAAACAATTAATTATATTTTAAAAGAGCTAAAGATCATAAAATGGCTCTTCGAAAAAATCTAACTGCAACAATTAACACATTTTTGACATGTTATGAGGTCGGACATAGACAATATGGAGAGACTCGGCATTCAAGGGAAGGTAGAAGACTGAAGATCACGAGGAAGATCTCCAACGAGATGCATTGACCAGATCATAGGGTGCAAAAGGCCTATGCACGATGTAATATAAATGACCAAAGACAGAAGTCTATGGAAACGGAATATATATCATACATATATATATATATATATATATATACATATATGTATATGGAAAGCATAATTCCCTACCTGTGTTATTATTTCTATGAATGCCGTCTACTTCTCTATTTGTTAAATCTAAATATAATACACTTAAATTAAAATTGATATACTGGTGCTTAATCTTAGTATATAAGTTTAGCATATTATCAAACTTAAGACTATTCCTAATTCTTTTTGACGTGACAACGTCTTAAATTAGGTTGTGGCTCGGAGTCATTCATGAAAAAGTGTAACGCCCGCTCACGTCTGTTACAGTGAGTCACCGAACGAGAGAGAGGCCCGCCGGACCGGCGAATGCCTTGCGTCTCTCTCCCACTCAAACATGATCGGTCCGCTGCGCGCGCAGCACTAGAGAATTAGGCGCGTTGAATCGGTGCGTGCTTCCGTGCTTGTGTCTCTGTCTTTCTCGAGCGTTCTTGGCGTTCAAGACACATTACAGCAGAAACACTTCCTTTAATTTCATATTTCTCCTATCATCGTCCTATCCTCAACAAAATCACTCAAATAGAAATTAGTTAAGTTTAAGTTTACATGTACAATGTTTTAGTAAACAAAATATATTTCTATAGTTAATTCTTATTTTCATTCAATTCCTTGTTCCTATTGTGCAATTTAATAATATTCATATCAATAAATATTCTACCGAGAAAAAGACGTTGTCACGTAAAATCTTCGCCCGTAATACCGACTTTACAGGCAACCGATTTTTTTTTTGTTTTTTTTTTAATGGCTTTGGCTTGAAACCTTTAGCCACATAATTACATATAGATATTAGTATTCATTCATACAGGATTGTACAAGGAGGACACTTTTCACGCTCAGGGATTCATCAGAGCGGCTTTATTGTAACAAACAAGACATAAACCACGGTTAGGTAGGTGGGCAACATATATGGTAAACATACAAAGGAAATATTCACGCATACGATCAATTTTACACTCATACCTTTAATTTAATTTTTACAAGAAATATCATAATTATTTTAAAGATTTTTATATTGTCTTCACTTAATAGAAGATTTACGTTTAATGGTGTACTTAAACCCTCTTTTATCAATTCTTTTAGCAGCCACGTACTTGTATTACGATGTAGTAGGCAGTTGAAGTATATGTGATTTAAATCAGCTATACTAGTTCCACACTCACATCGGTCTGTTGAGAGAACTCCTATTTTGTGTAGATGTTTCGGAAAACATCCATGATTTACTTTTAATCAAGTATTCCTAATTCTATTTTCGAGTATTTTCGTTTGTTAGCAATTCACTGGCGAGCAAAAATGTGTCGTTTAAAACTTGGCTTCAGTCCTCCGGCTTAATTAGAAATTATGAAAACTCCTTATTACTATTATATAAATAGGAGTGTTGTATGATTTGTATACTAGGGGAACCTTGGCTACTTGCTCTCACTGGCCTTGATGAAGTTCTGAGAAAGCATATATTATTAGTGTATTTTAAAATGAAAGTCACAGAAACTCAAATAGTGCTGAGTAATCTTCAATCTTGTAAACGGTTCTCTTTTTTTTCACTCTCTTTTTCAACAGTAATAAGTGAATACTCATCGACACGAGTGTCGTAGTTTAGTTCTACAAATAGATCCGCTACTGTCACATTTACTCCATTTTTTTAATTAGCATCTTACATAATGTTGGTATACAAGTAAAAGTTTGTAAGACGCAAGTCGTTTGTTTAAAAATACTGTAAATGTCGAGAAAAATTTCACGGGTAAATTTTTTTTCCGAAATAGTTTTAGTATAAATATCACAAAAGTCAAATAGAAGTCAAGAATATATTTATTTTTCTTTAAAATGGACACTTTTCTTTAAAATGGACCTGCCTTGTATAACTTCAAGCTAATTTAGCTATTTCTGAATCCTCACGTATTTTTCGATTTTTTATTCTTTTACTGACTGACAGAAGTCACAAAGACAAGTTCTTTCTGGGATCTGTCTCAAGACGGAGATTCTGGTCTCTTCTAGATTTCTGCCTACAGAAACTGAATTGATATCGTTCAATAGTCAAACAACTGTTTGTTCCACATAAAAGAATTTTCATTTCATAGATTCTTGTAAGCTATATTTCAAAAACGGGTTTGTCTTAGAGTTTTTGCATTAAAGTTAATCTCTCATTTTGTGTAGTGGCATGATCACTCCGGTATTCCATCCATTCCTGTTGGAGTTGTTTATATATGCTATTAAATAGGAGGTCTCCGCCTTCTTTTATCAATTCAGTGCTATTTTTGTCTAATTTAGCTGACTTCCAGTTATTTTTCAGTGTAGTGACTGCCTCTTTCATTTCAGCTACTGAGTGACGGTTGATTTCTTTATTTATGTAAACCCAACCACTGTTTGGTTTTGAGGTTATTTTGCAAGTACTGCAAAGTTCACTAAAGATGTACTGATCAGTCTAAAAACGTTTTGAACTTAATCCGTTTGAATTGTTTAAATTCAATTTTAATTAAATGTCTCAGTTACAATAGAAGTGTTTTACTTCGATGTTTAAGTTTTTTAACTACATGGTGTACAGCCCGGGAACGAACCCCTGGCTAAGGTTTATTTCTCTTTTATCCATTTCGTTTTCTTCATGTACCATGTCTTTTCAGAACGTTGGTTATGATCATAGCTATCGTAATTTTATTCACTAAGTAGCATGCTTGTATCAATACCATACCTGGAACGGGAGGGATTCTCTAACATCGTTCAAGTCTTCTTCTTCTTCCTTCTTGTGTGTAGGCTTTAAAGCCTGTTTCTTCTTCAATATTAGCCTCCTAAATTGTTTAAATTTTCGCACCATCTTTTGCTTGGTCTGCCAAGGTTAGTCTACAAAGGTAAATGGAAAACAGTGTATACCAGTACAAAGCTGAGTCAGGCAGGGTAACTCGTTAAGCCCACTTCTCTTTAATATAATAATGGACGAAATAAGCAAATGTATGACAACATCTAAATACCCACTACGATGTAAAATCGAAATTAATGGGAAGATAATAAAGCAGGAAGCAAGGTTTAGATATCTGGGAATAGATATAACTAGTTACGGAGATGTTGAGGAAGAAGTACGACAACAGAGCTTAAAAGCAAGTAAAGCGGCGGGATCTCTTAACGACACAATCTGGAAGAACAAACACCTAAGACAAGACACAAAAACAAGAATCTATAAAGCACCAATTAGACCTATATTAACATACACGACGGAGACAATACCTGACACATCTAAAACAAGACGACTACTAGAAGCAAGAGAGATGAAAATACTCCAACTAATATCAGGGAAAAGTCAGTTGGATAGGAAGAGAAGCGAAAACATAAGAAGAGCATGAAATATAGAAGACATAAATGGATGGGTGAAAAAACGGAAACGGGAGTGGAACGAACACATTAGTAGAATGGCGGAGGATAGGATAGTACGAATAGCACGAGATAAGTCACCAAATAAACGAAGAAGTATTGGTAGACCAAGCAAAAGATGGTGCGAAAATTTAAACAATTTAGGAGGCTAATATTGAAGAAGAAACAGGCTTTAAAGCCTACATACAAGAAGGAAGAAGAAGAAGACTTGGACGATGTTAGAGAACCCCTCCCGTTCCAGGTATGGTATTGATACAAGCATGCTACTTAGTGAATAAAATTACGATAGCTATGATCATAACCAACGTTCTGAAAAGACATGGTAAATGAAGAAGACGAAATGGATAAAAGAAAAATAAACCTTAGCAAGGGTTCGTTCCCGGGCTGTATACCATATAGTTAAAAAACTCGAAAATCGAAGTAAAACACTTCTATTGTAACTGAGACATTTAATTAAAATTGAATTTAAACAATCCAAAAGGATAAGCCAAAAACCAAGCTGATTTGATACAGTTTCTAAATCGAGTTTTTATTAGAATGAAGTTATATTTTATTCTCTGATTCTGTATTTGACTTCCAAGTGTAGAGTCTTCTCGGTGGTAATTTGAAGTGAGTATTTGATATAATGAAATCGTGTTCTTGTCATAACTGGACAAGTCAATTTCCACGTTTATTTGTGATAAGGCATAATTGTCCACAATATTCAAACAGCGCCCTTTGCCCACTTTGGCGTTAGAATCCCCGAGGACTATGGTATTTTCTGCTACATTAACAAGATCTACAGCATCAACAAGATTTTTGCAAAATGTTTCACGGCTTTCAACTAAATTTCACTAGGATTACTCTGTCAGATATGGGGATATTTACAATTGATTGAGCTAAGTGTTTTGCAACTATGATTGCAACTCCATTATAGTGATTAGCATCGTTATTTCCGGCATAGTGCACTTGATATCCATCAACATCACATACACTCGATGCCGGCCACATTTCATCATCATCATATAACGGGGGTCCTACGGCGATTGCCGCTTCCCGCATTTCAGCCTCCATCTTTTCCTATCTCTCCAATCTCCCTCTTCTAAGCCTCTAGATTGCATTGTTTTTGTAATTTCTCTTCTCCGGGAATTTGGTGGTCTTCCCCTTTTCCTTCTTTCTGGCGGAACATACATTAAGGCTTTCTTTGGCCACCGCTTTTCCTCCATTCTCATCACTTGACCATACCATTGTAATTGCCTTCCTTGTATTCTATCTAAAAGAGTATCTCTAATTCCTGTACGGTTTCGTATTTCCTCATTCCTGATTCTTTCCATTCTCCATACTCGACATGACCTTCTAAGATAATCCATTTCCACAACGTCTACTTTATCTCGTTCATTCTTTGTCATCGTCCAACATTCGGCACCATATGTGGTAATTGGTTCTACAATTGCTCTGTATACGCGAAGTTTGGTATGCAATTTTATTTTATTAGACCACAGAAATGAATTCAGTATTCGGATGCATTTTTTCCCTTGGGTTATTCGGTTTTGTACATCTATCTTAACTCTGCCATCTGCTGATATGATGCTTCCTAGATATTTATACTGGTTGCAGCCTTTTATGACTGCCTTTCAAGCCTCAGATCTGTGGTATTTCCTCCAATTTTTAAATATTCTGTTTTGCTTATGTTTACAGTAAGCCCCCATTTGGCATATTCCTCAAATAATTTTCGATTCATATAATTTATATCTTCCTCATCGGTTGCAACCACCACCTGATCATCTGCAAACAACAATGTATACAGAGTTTCTTGTCCCACTTCGATGCCCATAAATCTACATTTACATATTTCTCCAATTCCTCAATGCTTCTTGGACGTATATTTTAAAGAGTGTCGGTGACAAACAGCATCCTTGCTTTAGGCCTTTAGTGACTTTAAATTCATTTGAGGTTTTGGATCCAATTTTTACACAACTAACTGCATTTTCGTACAATTTATATATCGCTCGGATATACGTCGAATCCAATCCGGACCTTTCGAGGACCTCAAACATTTTCTTTAACTTAGGTATTCCGAGGATGCTGATTTGCATTTCTTTTATAGTATTATGTATTTTACCTACCTCAAACATACTTCTGACGTTACATGTGGCTATTTTGTAAGGATTTCGCATATTAACGACGTGATTGAGATTGTTCTTTCCTGTTGGATCTTGCGTTCCGGGATCCATGATTATTAATGTTTTGACTTAAATTATTTATAGCCATTATAGTTAAAACTAAGAGTCCCAACAGGCCTTTAATGCAGTAGTTTTCCTTTATTCTATTTGGTAGTATCTATTTGATACCTTCTCTTTATCCATTTGGTCCACCGCAACTCCATCACATAGTGCATCCCCGTTTTCTTAAACTTTTTCTTTGAAGAATTTTGTCCATCTGTTTACTATTTTGTATTGTTGTGTTACTATATCTCCTTCTTCGACTCTGCACATTATTGTTTTTAATAAAACCCCGATAACTTACGTTTATTTAATTAATATCGTAAACACACACATTCTTCTGAGTTCATTAAAATTTATTATTTACGGTGAAAAATAAAATAATAAGTTTAATGAAGTTTTTATCCCTTAAAAAATGTTTAATGTGGATTGGGGCAGTTTTGTGGATAAGTCGTCTCAATTTTTCTTTTATAAAATTACAATACGATAATTTACCCCGTATTCTGATGTATTTGATCAAAAAATAATTATGGATTACCAATATAAACAAGTGAAAAATAAACATATTTAGTATTTACACCGAATACACAAACTTCCTATTGCATCTAATCAAAATTCACATAAACGAGGACGTTCAAGGTTCCTGAATTTTGGGACCAGTTGACCTTAAAATGCTCCCTCAAATGACGACGCTACAACTTTTACGATATGAGTTGGCGCCAAACGGCTTAAAAGCATCTTATTGTTTTATTTTTAAGAAATAATAATACAGGTTTACTTTTCGAAGGAGCTTTGTCAATATTTATCACTGTCAAGGATAATCCTTTACTTGCTTAAAAAACGAGGTACCTTTCAGATTGTGGCGAGTTTGTATTTCGGGTGGATGCGCTAAAAAAGTACAGGTAGCAAAACAGGTTTAATTTCTCTCTATTTTCTTTTCCTAGTATTTTAATATTTTTCCAGATACATGGTTTAAATTGATATTTTATAAGGTCAAAATCTAACATCAAGGGAAACAACAAAACTCTTTATACAGTGTGTCAATTTTAAAACTTACAATGGGCTATATCTCACGAACAAAAACTGATATCGAAAAATGCTTGAAACCGTTTCTAGGATCTTATAAAAAAAGTTATTGTGTGATAAGATTTATGCTGTTAGTACGATGAGATCACATAGAAAGGGATTACCAGATATGTATAAAAGTAAAACGAAGATGTGCCGTGGAGAATTAGTTTATGGACTAATGAGAATGGAGAATTAGTTTTAGTACAAAACAAAAGGTATCTGCAAAAAAGTGGATGGATAATCAACCAGTCCACATCTTGAGCACCTGTTTCTCTCCACGAGATACAGAATTTGTCAGTCGTAAAAACAAAGATGGCTCCACAACAAATGTGTCATGCCCTAAAACTGTACTCATTTCTAATCATACAATGGGCGGTGTCGATAAGTTCGACAAATATCACGAAAGATATTGCTATAATCAATTATAACAGAGTTAAGATATGAGTCCGCTAGATGCAAAACTCTGTATTTGCAAAAATTGTAAAAATTGAGTTTTAGCTGACAGTTATTTGTCACATGTTATAGCTATCTGCTGATGTAGAAATTCAGCAGCAAAGTAAGGTATTTACTAAGAAAAAGGCGTTAGAAATCTTGAATCAGACGCAAAACTCTGTATTTGTCAGCCTATGCCAGTTGCATATCTGTGTAATTGCAATTGGCCAATCGCTTACATTGTTTGAGTCACATGACACGTCTCATGTGCACATATCAATTATTCCATCATTCGCCATTACCGGTTTCACTGTTTGTTATTTGAGTACTAAAAACACCAAGTTTATTGCAAATAATTAACATTATGGATCTTCATGTGCATATTAGACCTTGTGAAAAAGGAAAAGGGAGAAAACGAGTTGTACAAACAGAAAAATGGAAACGAAATGTAATGAAACTTAAGAGGTAAGAGGTGTCTACAATTAACTAGATAGGTTTGGGACTTATTGTCAATATTTTTAGGCATAAACCTAAGGATTTACCCGGTTTTCCCACCTGTAACCATACAAAGAAAGTGTATTGTTGTATAGATTTAAAGATGCGAGACATTCAGCGTTTCCATAATAATCTGTATTCAACAACTGACAAAATAAAACAAGATATTTTTTTGCTGGAATTTTGTGAAGGTCAAAAGCCCAAGAGATCAGGTACAAACCTACATGGAATTTCAATTAAATATTTTGTTCCTACAGTAGAGGGTGGACTTTTAAGAGTATGCAAGACAGCATTTCTTGGAATAACTCATTTAAGTTCTGAAAGAATAGAGCGTGTTGTAAGAACGTTTGTTATCCGGGGTGAAATACCAAAAGAGAGAAGAGGGGGAGATACAACAAAAGGTAGATTTGATCCAATAAAATTATCTATCCAAACATTTATGGGGCGTTGCAGAGAGTCATTATAATAGAGGACAATCGACTAGATTGTATTTACCATGTGATCTGAATTTTACAAAGCTTTACAGAATGTATTGTCAACGTCATCCACATCATTCCGTAAAGTTATCATATTTCCGAACATACGTTAATGAACACTACAACATTTCATTCGGCACTCCCTTAGTAGATGCTTGTTCTGCGTGTCTCAGAGCGAAGGAAATTTTGAGAAAAGAAAATTCAGAAGAAGAAAAGTTAAAGGTTATAACAGAGCAGAGAGTTCATACGTTAAGAGCTAAAGCCTTTTATTCTTTGTTAAAAAATGAATCAAATCATAACATACAAATACTTTCTTTTGATTGTCAAAAAAATCTTTCTTTGCCAAAGCTTCCCGACCAGGCGGCTTATTTCTCACAGCAAATAAATTTTTATAATTTCACCATCGTGGCTGGAAATTCGAAATCCCATCTTTCTTCTGCAAATGTGACGTCATATGTGTGGCTGGAGTTTGAACATCCAAAAGATTCAAATGCTGTTGCCTCTGCTGTACATGATACTCTCATAAAATTCAACTTTAAAAATTAAATCGAAAAATTCACCTATTTGCAGATGAACAGAACAAAAATAGCACGATGATGTCTATGATAATCTACTGGTTGGTTTATGAAGCACCTGGTCACATCAAGGATGTGGAGTTTACGTTTCCTGTTGTTGATCATTTCTTTTTGCCACCAGATAGGATTTTCGGTATGATAGAAAGGGAGATAAAAAAGAAGAACGTTGTAATAAACAGAAAAGAATATGAAGACATAATTGAAAAACACTCAAAGGTGCTGAGACTTGGTAAAGACTGGCAGATATCAGACTGGAGAAAGACGAGTGACGTTGTTGTTAAAAAACCTTCCCAGTGGCATTTTAAATGTAAAAGTTTTGCATCTAGCGGACTCATATAAAGTTGCTATAATCAAGTCCTCGTAGACACTTCGTCTCAGGACCAGCAACTTCACGTGGAGTCGTACGTTGCCTTGTTATCAAATCGTAAATTTAGCAAGACAGTTGATTTCGGACTTTACTTCACTGATAATATTTTTTGCAAATAAACTTTTAGTTCCAAATGATGTGAGATTAGTGAAAGTTTGTAGACATATGCCAAACAAGGAGAAAAATTACAGGCGATGTAGGATGTGCAGTACCAAGCAAAATAAGAAAAGGACTCGGTATATCTGCTCCTACTGCAATCCTCCATTATGCGTAACACCTGTTTTAAGAAATTTCATGGTCAATGCGATGGATTTACTCGTTTATGCATACATATTGTGTATTTTATGACTTATAAATAAAGTAAAATTAGTCTTTTTTTTTAATTTACATTTTTCGCGTATGGGCACTTGGAAATATTATTCCCACCACCCTAATACAATAGAGGAAGGGGCAAAATATTTTTTTGACACTATGAATCATTAGAGGTAGTTATATAATTGTTAACCAGTTAAAGAACATTGTTTAAAACTATTTTTTTTTGCTCACGCCCATTTGCTCACTGCCAAACTCTATACTGAAAAAACACCGGAAAGAGTTCAAAAATGTAAAAATATAAAGAGTGTTCCATTAAAAAAAACGTAAGTTTTTTTCCATTTTACCTAAATATCTTTTGACTAAATTTTACCATTTTATCTAAATATTTTTTTTTCGTATCTCTTACGACAAATGTGTAAACGTACTTCCTCGCA
Source organism: Diabrotica undecimpunctata (assembly GCF_040954645.1). NCBI lineage: Eukaryota > Metazoa > Arthropoda > Insecta > Coleoptera > Chrysomelidae > Diabrotica > Diabrotica undecimpunctata. Next base: position 156,838,164 of record NC_092805.1, read on the forward strand.
CTAATGTCGCACCCTGTATGCTAAATATCAACTTTTTGGAAGGATTAACTAGAAGAAATATATAACGATTTTTATTTTGCGTTTTGTTTTTTTTTTTCTTCTTAATTATCTTCAATTGAGTATCATCCAATAAAATCGCCTCCAACTTTTAATTTTGAATTTTAAGCTTTTCTATCAGTTTTGAATTTTTCTATGCCAATAACTTCAAAAAACCCATAAAATTATACAAATCAGCTATTTTGTTATATAGAAAAACCTGTTTGTCCATTGAATTTGAACCATTTGTCCGATTCATTCACTTTTTTAGGCAAAACATGTCATCTTTTGAAGACCTTAGCCGCGTAACTAAGACCGATCTACCCTTAATGTTCCCATATTACATAGACACTTCTCAAGCGTATCGACTATTTTAAAAATGATCTAACCACTCAATTGTAGCTCGCCAAAAAACGAGATGCCCTTTTGACAGCAAATCCTTTAGAATTTCCGAATCCGTGACACAATGGCACATGCAAATATCAGCGGGCAACGAACTCTGCAAGGGAAAACTTTTGTGTTTGTGTTAGGATTGATTTTAATCGGATCGTGGTAGAGGTACGGATCTTTTGAATTGGTCATTAAAAAGATCCGTTTGCAAGGATTCATTGTGAACAGTATAGAAGTTTTAACAAATATTATAATTAAAAGTATGTACTGTTTTAGTAGAGTATACAAATTTATGTGTAAAGCGTATTCCAATAAGAATAAATTGATAACTTGTTCAATCTGTGACAGATTTGTAACCTATCAAATAACCATTTATTTAGTTTATTGTGTTTCAATTACAAGGTTATTGACACTGAGTCAATTTTGTTACTATACATTTTACATTACATTAGGTATAATTTACAATAAAAAAATATGTGAAAGTGAAATTATTAAAAAAGAATACACTCAATTTTGTAATACAAGTTCGTTTATCAAAGGAAATCTAGAAAATTCTGAACAAGTTCTAATTGGCTTAGGATAAAATTTATTAGAGCATTTTTTGTTCTTGCTCGTATTTGACTGTGTAAGAATAACGGATAATGATTCACTATACTTTTCACAAACAGGTGATTTCTCCGAAACCATCAGGTGTTCATATGTCAGCCGTGTGTGACCAATTCTTAGCCTGTGAACGAGTAATTTGTCTCTTCTTTCTACTTAAGTTAGGTAGTTGAAAGGTTTCGATAGTAGGTTGTATTTTTTGTAATTTCAAGGTTGAATTCTTCCATTGGTTTTGACAGGACTTTTTGATTTGGGACCTGAAAAGTGGTTTTAGATCTGATGTTAGTTGAACAGATTTGTTTGCAGAAGTATCAGCAGTCTTATTATCTAAAATGCCAACATGTGAAGGAATCCAGATTAATGTTATGTTTGTTCCAGAAAAAGTGAGGCAGTTTGTTGCTTCATGTATGGCATGAACTAAAGGATGTTCGGAATATATATTTTTAATCATTATTATAAATAAAATGGCACTTAGAACTGATCCTTGGAGTACACCATTTTCCTGATCGTAGGTTCAGGAAGCTTTCCGTTAACTAATACTTTGAAGCGAATTAGTTATACTGAACTATTTAATAAGATCTACGAAAGTGAAGAAATACCGGATGACTGGTTCACTTCGTCAGAGTGTATCACGTTCGAAGAAAAAAAAACCGTTAAGAAATGTAACCAACATAGAACAAAAATAAGTTTAATGAGCTGTATACTAAAAATATTTCAATAGTCCGTTTCATCCTTTTCGGCCGATTTGATATTGAAAACCACTGAAGTAAGATGAAACTCACAATCAAATTATCAATGGCGGAAAGAAGCTCGCTGTATATGATATAAGCTTTGCTCTATATTCTTTCAATAAATTTTTCTGTGTGCTCCACACAATTAACCCAAATTGCAGGCGTTGCATCACTTACAGCGCTCCATACTTTTTGACTGCTGTATCTTCACGTTAATTTCCTCCAATTTGACAGCCATATTATATAAATAATGGCTATATACCCCAGCGTGGGGTTAAACCGCGAATTCTTTCTAGATCCTATTTCTTGGGTGGATCAATCCCTTTGTTTATGTTATCTTCTTGACGATATCTCTCCATTTTTTCCTGTCTCTAGTTTTTCCTCTTCATTCTCTGACTACTGCCCTTTGGAGGGCTTCTTCTACTTCTTGCAGCCACTTTGATCTTGGTCTTCCCCTTCTCTGTCTTCTTCCTGGATTCCATTCTATCATTGCGTATGTCACTGCCTCATCTCCTGCTCGCCAAATGTGACCTAACCATCTAACTCTGCATTGCTTTATTTTAGTAACGATGTCTTCCTTAAGTTATTCCTTAATATCTGCATTTGTTCTGCTTTTATATTCATTTTGCTGTTCTAATTGGCCCCAGTATGGTTATCATCATCTGTCTCTCTGCTATTCTTAGGTCTTCTTAATCTTTTTTATCCATCGTCATTGTTTCTCCTGCATATAATAATATTGGCCTAATTATGGTGTTATAAATGTTCATCTTAGTTTTCTTAGTTCTCTGTAACAGCTCTTCTCTCTAACAGCTCTGTTTTGTAGTAATTTATTTCAAAATTTATATTTCTTACTTGTAACCATTATTTTAACTGAGACTTTGTCCAAGAAGTTTAAGGCAATATTTTTACCAGAGGACTGAGATGGTTCCTGCAGAGAGTATGATCTCTTTGTAGACCCATTTTTTAAAAGACTCCTTATCCATCGAATCATGATAGTCTGCACTCTTCGATTTGGTAAAAAATAACAGTACAGCATTTTTAACAAACCCATTTCTAGTTCCAGCATGCAAAACAACGAAACTTTTACCAGTATTTTGGTGGATTTGTCAAGTACCGTTCGCGTCATAAAAAAATGGTACAACTCTTATGACCGTAAATCGTGTTTTTCAAGTTGTGTAAGTTGATCTTGTCACATATGTCATTCTTATTTCTAGGGCAACGTTGCCAGTTCAACTAAAATATTGTATAAAATCAGCTAAAGATAGGGCTGTGCGGCAGACACATTATAAAATTACAGTAGATGCATTCTAATGTTTCCTGTGCCAATACCCTACGTTTAAAAATCCTTTAAACATTTTGGGCATTAACTTAACCCTATCTCTGGGTAATAAATTTATTAGATACGGCTTTTTGTTGTTAATGATAATAATAATACCTATATAAAAAACTTTAAACATTTTTGAACGTTCTTTTTTTATTTAGATTTAGTGCAATTCCGTTATCTGTGATGGCAACAACGAATTGATTCACGAACCATTGTGTCAAGTCTGGACACAGGTTTACATTGGCGAAAAAAGTGTACCAGTTTTATATGACGGGAACTGTACCTTTATACGACCTTGTTAAACATTTCCAAGATTCGTCAAAAAACAACGAATAGAAGTGGGCTTGCACTAATTTACTTTTATATAATTTTTTGTAAAGTGCTTCAAAAAATATGACTGTTTAGAAACAATATTTGGCTTTTCGCAATGGACTTTTCTACTTTTTTGAAGCTTGTATGAAAATTAACAGTGCTTTAAAACTCGCCACAAACTAGTATTCAAAGCGTTGAATATTTGATTTTGTTTCAGTTCTACAATAAATGGAAATGTAATGTGTTGCCCTTTTATCTTCATATCATACCTACATAACGTTTCTAATTGCTCCTTTGACAATACTTCCTGACGCCCCAAGTTTTTATGTTCGGTACATTATGTGATACTTTAAAAAATTCTTATTTTTAATTTTTTTTCGCGTCATACTACAAATCTCATGCAGTTACTGATTCTCCTGGTTCTTAATTACGTCCAGTTACGTATGTTCCAGATCCGTTCTTTATAACCAGTTTTTCATGAGCCATGTACCTCTAGTTCAAATTCGCATTCACGCATCAGTGCCAATTCAGATGCGGGATAAGTAACCAGTTTTTCGGGAGAGGTCGGTGGTCTACCGGATTTTTGACCTACATTGTTAGAAAATAAACGATTTTATTTTCGCACACTATCATTATGCATGCAGTTTTTTGCATACTTTTAGTTCTACAACGTAAATTGATCAAGTCGCTTTGCTCGCTTGGTGGTTTAGGGTTACATCGGTGCCGAGTCTACATCTATTCTTCAATTTTTTTTATGAGTCATTGTGTGAATATCTATATGTGTGAATACTAAGTTGAAAGGTAGATAAGAAAGAGTAAGATTAAGTCTAATTCAAAAATACTTTATTTCAGTTCTCTTCACTTTTGTTATTCACGGGTTACCTATCTGTCTAAGCTATATTTATTCGATATTTTTGTACCTTTCCATTTTAGTTAATTATGGTGCAAAAGTAAATTTTTTGGCATGTTGTTGAATTTTGTTCTAATATTGAGAGTTTCCAGGTGTAAATACTGTTTTGGTCATTCAATAGATAGTTCTTATATTTCATTTTACTATGAGATAACCAAAGAATTTAAGTTTAACACGTTATACATATTATTGACAACTACGTGGTAAAGCACTTGATGAAAAACTACAGGAATAAAAAAATAAACGCTCGTCTAGTATTCGTAGGGTCATCGTGATGTCGTCTGTTGTCCGTCTCCAAAGTTATCTCTGTCTTTAGTCATTTCTTTTAACTCATGCATCGTCTATCGCATATTTATGTAATTTGGTCGATCCATCTTCTTGCAGATCTTCCTCGTAATCTTCGACCTTCTACCTTTCCTTGGATAATAAGTATTTCCATGTTTTCTGTTTCTGCTTGCATAACATGTCCAAAGTAGTTTAGTTGTTGATGGAAACTGGAAGCAAACGAGTGGTATGTTGTGTGACAGAAAAATTCCTACAAAACTAAAGAAAAAATTCTTTAAAATAAAGAGGATCAACGAATGCATATGGCGGAAGCGACAATCCTTAGATGGATGAATGGAGAGACAAAAAAGAATAAAATTAAGACTCAGTATATTAGGAGAAGTCTAAAGGTAGAACATAAGATGATTCAAGTATGTTTAACGTCAAGACTTTAATCTTTCAATAAGAAGAATTGCTGATTTGCAAGTTACTGGAAATAGTAGGGGAAGAAGTCCAAAGAAGACCTAAGGAGAGACGCTTCTTCTTGTTTTCTTACGGTGGCTATCCGTTCCGGACGTTGGCGATTAGCATGGCTATCCTAACTTTGGTTGAAGCTATTCGAAATAGTCAGGTTGCAGATGTATTAAACCACTTTCTCAGGTTTTAAAGTGAAAAACCCCCTCCCTCGTCCTCTCCTTCCAAACACCTTGCCCTGAAATGAGTTGTAACATGTCATATCGTAAATAGCCAGTATGGCTCTCATTATATAGTCATAGTCATCAAGTCATATTTCCACCAAGTCCTGCAAGTCATATAATAACTAAAAAACAACCAGTATCACAGTATCACATTTACACCAATCACAGACACCGTTTGCATCATATGACTAAAAGGAACACTGCATAATGTGGCATTTGTCAATGTATGTATATGCATCAATGGATCAGGCTGAAGAAGAAGAGGTATAAAGACGCTATCAAAAGAAAACAGTCAAAGACGTGACGCTTTTATAACATTAAGAGACATACAACCTGAATAATTCTCAGCTCATAACCAATATCGGAATCAGATCACTATCTTGATGCGGTAAAATTATAAAAGAAAATGGTGATAGTGCCAAAGGATGGAAAAAATAGAATGTACATAGGCAATAAAGCAAGGCAATTAATCACACAGTGAAAATTAATTTTGGAAAAGGGAACAGATAATAATAAGACTAAATTAATTAAGACTATGGAATTAGAAATTAAAAAGTAGATCTTAAGATGAACTTGGAAAAAACAAAAATAATGACAAATACACCGATTATTTCAGAAATAACATTGAACGACATAAATTTAGCAACAGTAAGCGAATATCTACCTGGGACAGATAATGAAAATTAACAAAGGAAATCAAACTGCCGAAATTACCAGAAGAATAAGGTTAGCGTGGGCAGGATTTGGAAAACTGAGTTGGATCTTGAAAAGCACTAAAAAAGAACAGTATATGAAAACCAGAATTTACGATCAGTGTATCCTCCCTATACTCACGTATGGTTCACAGACGTGGACTCTCACCAAGTCCAATATGGATAAAATAGCAAAAGCACAAAGAGCGATGGAAAGATCAATGCTCGGGGTGAGACTTATAGACAAAAAAAACAAACAAATGGATTAGAAGCAAAACCAAACTAAAAGACGCAGGAGAACATGCTGCCAAATTAAAATGGAGCTTCGCAGGACACAATGCCCGTTCCATCTCTTATCCCGAAGAATAAGAGATGGAACCACGAAATACAACAGTGGAGGCCATGGTTAGGAAAGAGAAGCAGAGGAAGACCACAAATGAGATGGACTGATGACATTAAGAAGATTGGAGGACACAACTGAAAGCAAGTGGCGCAAAATAGAAGACACTGGATTGATTTGGGGGAGGCCTATGTCGAAAGTTGGATTACTTAAGGCTGAAGAAGAAGAAGAATGGAATTAGAGCCAAAATATTTAAAAATGACTTATTTGATTTATAGAGAAGATTATATTACCTAATAATCCTAATATGAACAAAGGAACAAATGCCAAAGAAGTTGGCAGTTGGTATCATACAACTGATATACAAGAAGAAGATAAGACTCAATGGTAGCACTATAGGCTCATTACATTGCTTAACGTAGTCTACAAATCTCTTTCTGATATTATAAACAATTGAATGTTAGAATATTCTGAGAGTATAATAGGTGATTATCCAAATGGAACTAGATGAAATAGAATCATGACTGACAATATATTCATGGGTCAAAAGCCGCATTTAAAGTAGACGAAGAATGGACAAACCTATTTGAAATTATTGTGGAAGTGAGACAGGGAGAAGAATTATATCAATAATACTTTCTAGTATCTATTAGTATAATCTAGTTCTCGAAACGATCGTCCGAAAAGCCAATGTAATTTGCTATATAAATACCAAGTTAACACAAATTACTAACTCCGCAGATGACTCCGCATTGATCAATGATCAATAAAGATAATTCTATACGTAACGAAATAAATAACAGAGATTTCTATACGCAATACCCAAATTATTAAATATAAAAGCCAAAATGATCATTCACATAAATCTAATTAGACCCGTAGTAACTTTCTGGTGTGCGACCCCGGTTATGACAGAAAAGATTAGGAACAGCTCAAGATCTTTAAGATTTTGAAAAGGAAGAGCTCTTTACATGGAGCTATGCTGAATTGAGTCAAATGCTTTCTCAGAGTCTACAAATATTAATATCAATGGCTTGTTGTATTCGGTAACTTCATCAAGCAGTTTATTACTTGTATTCCATTCGTTCCAAAGCCGCTACTAAATTAAGCTTTCTCTAGTGGTTGGTGAAAATCTAGCTTAAGTCCCAGTCTGTTAGTAATTATTCTCTAATTTTTTTTTAACCTTTTTTTCTATTCAAATCGTCTAATAAAGGACTCTCCCCTTTCTCGCTGCTCATCCCAGTTGTGGGTTGTGGGTGAGGCGTTTCCACATTGGTCCTGCGACTCTTTTGATATCATCGCTCCAGCGCATTTGAGCTTTTTCTCTTGGTATTTTCGTTTCGTACGGTTGCCAGTTTTCAACTTCTTTGTTCCACCTATCATCTTTGAGACGTTCGTTGTGTCCAGCCCATTTATACTTTAATTTAGCTGCTTGCTCCACGGCGTCCCTTACTTTTGTTATGTTCCGGATTGCTTCGTTTGTTTGTCGATCTATGAGTGAGATACCAAGCATCTGTCGTTCCATGGCTAGCTGAGTTTTCCAAATCTTGTCCATGTTCATTTTTGTGAAGCTGTTCTCTATTAGGACTACGTCATCTGCGTATCTTAGCTGGTTTAAATAGTTTTTATTTATCGAGAGTCCCTTCGCTTCCCAATTTACTGATTTAAAGATGTCTTCAAGTGTGACTGTAAATAGTTGTGGATATATGTTGTTTCCCTGTCTTACTCCTCGGTTGATTTTTTATTGGCCTTGTTTTTATTCCGTTATCCATCGTGACCACCATTCCTGCATGTTCCTATATATTAACTAGTAACATCATATATCTAGAATCTATTCTGGTATTCGTTAACTTTTTCTATTAGAACTTTTAGTGTCTGAAGATGGACATGTGCTGAACCCTTTTCTGAAACCGGCTTGCTCTACTGGTTGATATACATCGAACTTTGTTGACAATCTATTTGTAATTATTTTTGTGAATGTTTTATAGGGTTGTGATTCCATTCCTTAAGTATGTTTCCTTCAAAAAGACATTTATTAAAAAGTATTTTTAGGTACCTGACTATTTCTTCTCCGCCTTCTTTCAGCATTTCTGACATAATATCATCATTGCTTGGTGAGTTATTTCCTTGTGTCTGTAATGGCATTTTCTATTTCTGCTTCGCTAATTTCGAGCATTAATTCAGAATTTACGATTGTTACTTGTCTTTTCAGATTTTACTTTGAAGAGTCGGGGGAATCGTTTCTTGAGCAGCATAAAAATCTTCATTTACCTTTTTTATCTGAACTTTACTTGTTTTTATGAGAGGTTGCTTTTTCTGAGCTAGCAATCAGTAGTTCTTTTTTTATAGCCAAGTTAATTTCATTCAGACTGAGTTGTTCTAGATTCAGTACTTTGGCTGTTTTTAGCTTATTAGTAAATTTTTTTAATGGCCTTTAGATTTTCTGTATCTAATTGTCTCGTTATCTACTTGTCACTAAGAACACTGATAGAAAAATGAACCGAGTATTATGTTCCAATTCATATGAAGTTCGTCGATTTCCATAAAGCATTCGATTCCATCGAATTATGGGCAGTGCTTGGATCTCTAGAAAATGCACGTATATCTCCCAAACTATTTACCCTTACTCTAGAAGACATTTTTAAGAAACTAAAATGGAACAACAAGGGTATCAACGTCGACGGTTAATACTTAAACCACTTGAGATTCGCAGATGAAATAATTTTAATAGCCGATAATATCCAAGAACTAAATGATTTGTTACAACAATTAAATGCAGTTTCAGGAGCGGTAGGCTTAAAAATGAACTACAGTAAAACAAAAATACTGAGCCGAGACCAGACAAATATAACAATACAAAATCTTACCATAGAAAATGTTGAACATTGTGTATATCTAGGTCATGTCATCAAACTAGGAAAACCAAATCAAGATGCTGAAATTAAAAGAAGAACACAACTGCCATGGGGCGATTTCGGCAAACTAGCATATATCTTGAAAAACACCTCCATTTCTGTAAACTTAAAGAAAAAGGTGTATAACACATGCATACTACCAGTTTGTACCTACGGCTTGGAGACAGTAGCCCTTACCAAAAAATCTGCTAAAAAATTAGAAACAACGCAAAGAGGAATGGAACGAATCATGCTTGGAATATCACTGAGAGACAAGATTAGAAACACCGAGATAAGACGTAGAACGAAGATTAGGGATATTGTGGAAGAAATTACAAAAATGAAATGGCGCTGGGCAGGTCACGTAGCCCGATATAATGAGAACAGGTGGACACGGAGAATTCTAGGATGGAGACCAAGGCCCACAACAAGAAGCATGGGAAGACCTCAAAAAAGATGGTTAGATAACATAAGAGCAGTGGCAGGCAAACAGTGGATTAGATTGGCGCAAGATAGATAAAGATGGACGCAATTGGGAGAGACCTACATTCAGGAGTGGATGGAAAACGGTTGACAAAGAGATACTACTTGTCTCGAGCTTTTAAACTTAATTTTGCTCTTACTATACTTAATTCTTAGTTTAACCATTCTGTGATCGCTATCGAGAGAGACCGTATTTATTACTGTTTCATCTTCTACGATACCTTTTTTGTTTGTTTGTTAGGGCAGATGCGGTGGAACGGGGATGAAAGTAGGAAGGGCATGGAAAGTACTACCACATACTTTTTCTAACATGCTCTAGTCAAAGGAAATACAGTTTCAGTGGGTAAAACTCCCACAAATCTTCTTTTAAATATATTTCCCCATTTGTTTTACATCTCAATCCTCTGATATTCAGTATTTTAATTCTGCTTCTGATCTATATAATAACTGATTCTTCCTTGGTTCTGCATTCGTTTTTATTTTACGCTAAAAATTGTTTGACATATTTCCAGTTTTTATTTATCGTTATTCTCTAAACGGAAATAAAGATTAACTATGTGGTGTTATTGCATAGACGAATTTCCATAAAATCCGACATTTTTGGAACTCTAGCTTTGGTGTCGACAAGAATAGATAATTTAGATTGTTAAAAAGTATTATAAATATCAACAACGGAAAGCCAACCATAGCGGCACGTGAGATCCCAATTCGCGAAGGAGGTTGGCATTGTTCTATTCGCGGTAATACCACAACAGAGCAAAAAATGAGAAACATATGGGACAATGAACGTATATTTCAAGCAAACATCGGCACAAAATTAACAGGTACTAATTGAATAAAATTATACAAAGCTGTTTGTCGTTTGCTTGACAATATGGTTTTGTCCATTTTCGGGGAACGGCTACAAGTTGCTTGGCACCCACCTAAAGTCGCAAAAATGAAAAACAACACCATAAACTTTTATGTCTCCAGACTATCTGAAAGAACATTCGTGTGGGGGAAAGCGGGAATGAAATACTTTATGTTATATATTAATAAAGACAGCACGACACCCACTTGAACTATCTCATGCTAATTTAATGGTGTTAAAACCGCACCTTCCTATTCGTTGTAATAGAATACATAATTTTACTAAACAAATATATCTAATAGTCTAGTCTAATAGTCATATTGAACGAATAACTCTAAATAGAAGGCTAGAGCTGCATTTTTTTAAGATAAAGAAAATCTTATGTGAAAACAATATCACTTTAAAACTTCTTCTTCTTCTTCCTACTTTATAAATAGGCTTAATGCCTGTTTTACTTCGGTTTTAAGCCTCAATTGACGTTGCCTGACCATCTTTTCCTCGGTCGTCCCAATGATCTTCTTCCATTTGACGATTTATGTCTCGCTATTCATACTATTCTATTTTGTGTTTTTCTTTCGATGTGTTGATTCCATTTCACTTTTCTTCTTTTGGTCCACGCGTTTATTTCCTCTATACCACATCTCGCTCGTATTTCCTCACTTCTTACTGTGTTTCTTAGAGTTTGGTTTGTTATTTTTCGTAAGACTTTCATTTCTGTTGTTTCCAGTAGTCTTTGTGTTTTCGCCGTATCCGCTCTTGTTTCCGCTGTGTACGTCATTATCGGTCTTATTGTTGATTTATATATCCTGGTTTTCGTTTCCGTTGTGAGGTATTTGTTTCTCCATATTGTGTTGTTGAGACATCCTGCTGCTTTGTTTGCCATGTTCACTTGTTTTTGTACTTCTTCTTCCACTTTTCCGTAGCTTGACAGTTTTATTCCCAGGTATTCAGTTCCCATCACTTGTTCTATTATTTTGTTATTTACGACTAGTTTACATCGTCTCGATTCCGCTGATATCACTATCGTTTTAGTTTTCTCTATTGAGATCTCCATGTTGTATATGAGCGCCGTATCTTCGAATTCTTTAATTAATCTTTATAGGTCATCTTCATTTTCGGCTGTTATTATGGTGTCGTCGGCGTAGTATATTATCCTTATTTCCTTTTCTCCCATTTATATTCTCTTCCTTTTTTAACTTTCTTTATGATTTCATCCATTATCAGATTAAATATTAATGGGTTCAGGAAATCTCCTTGTCTAATGCCAGTTTCATATTTGATAGGTTGCGATAGTTTTTCTTTACATCTTACCATAGCTGTGTTATCTTTATATATATTCTCAAAGGTTTTTACTAAATTCAGTGATATTCCCTTTTCATATAATAAATGTATCGCGTCCCGAATTCTCACTCTATCAAACGCTTTCTTCAAATCTATCAGACACATATATGCTGGTTTGCTGTATTCCAGCGACTTTTCTTTTATTTGTCTTATTACAAAAACTGCATCCGTGCATGATCTTCCTGTCCGAAATCCTTGCTGTTCCTCTTGCAGAGATATTCGTTTGTTTATTTTTGTCGCTATTATTTTTGTTGTCAATTTGAGTGTTGTATTTAATAGATTTATTGCTCGGTAATTATTGGGGTCTTTCTTATCTCCTTTTTTGAAAAACATCACCATGATCGCTCTCCTCCATTCATCTGGTATTCTGTTCGTGGTGATTATTTTATTAATAAGAAGTTGCAGTTGTTGTACAAGGTGATCACCTCCATATTTTAAGAGTTCATTTGGCATTTGATCTTCTCCTGGTCACTTTCTGTTTTTTAATTTGTTTATTCCTTCTTTCACATCGTTTTGGGAGATTTCGGTCTTTTCCTCAGTTATTATATTCTCAGTTATTATATTACTTTAAGACTGAAAATTAGAATAGTAAGATGTTAAATATTCTTTTTTTATATGGTGTAGAAGGTTGGACTTTAACTGATACACTTCTCAGAAAACTGGAAGTCTTTGAAATCTAGGTCTATCGCAGAATTCTGCGAATAAGTTGGGTAGATAAAGTTCATAACGATGTTGTTTTGCAGCGGATGGTAAAAGTTACGGACGCGGTCAAAACAGTTAAAAATCACAAACTGGAATATTTTGGTCATATTATGTGTCACCCAGAGATATATAATATACTTCATTTAATAAAACAAGGCAAAATAGAGGGAAGAAGAGGCCAGGCCGAAGAAGAAAGTCATGGCTGAGAAACTTGACGGAATGGTTTAACAGATCCTCTTTCCGAGCTGTCTTCAACAAAGTTGAGCTATAGCCAACGCACGATAATCTTCAATAATCTTCATTTAGCTGCTGTGTTTCTTTTGTTTCGTTTCCATTTCCTTTAATAAACTCATATTTTGTCTTTTTTTGCCAACACAAAGGATAGAATTAGATAATTGTCGATTAATACGCAAACTTATCATAATTTTATATTTTTTTTTATTTTACAAAACTCATTTTACTCCAGTTCTCCCTACACTCGAAATTGACGCCACGAAAAAATCAAGCGCTCTCCAGGTGCAATAATTTATAAATAATATAACGTTGCTGTATCTTGCAATAATTAAAAACTGACCAATGGAATCGTTTGGCGCCAGAATCAACGAGGTCATACAATCATCTTGTAAACAATAAATGCTGAAGTCTTTTCAGAGAACGTGAAGGATTTCTTTTGCAAATGTTTGCGTTAGAACTGAAAGGATTAGTCGTGACACGCTGTGGGTATAAAAAAGAGTTGAAGTGAAAGGATTCGTGTTGGCTGAGTGACCTACATATTTTGTTTAAATCGGGTGTGACTTGAATAAGCTGATGTGAATGGGAACTATTTACATTCTTAAGATGTAAAAATACTGGGTAAAATACGTAAAACTTGTACCGCCATTTTATTTCCTGATCATAAACATTAACGGGGTAGAGATATCTCTAATAATAAACTGCGTCTTTCAAAGTTTTCTAAGACAATATCTTTGATTATGACTTCAGGTTTATCAGATGGAATGAATGATATTTCTTTGACCAAATGTTTTATTGGACCGATTACATTTCTTTTTTAAATTGTTCTTCCTCCATTGGCATCACCTTTATTCCTACTTTAATATTTGAACAATTTCAATTTTACTTATACATTTTTTTAATAAAGTTTATTTACAATTCTTCTTCTTCTTCTTAGCCTTCTGTCGTCCATGTTTGGACATAGGCCTCTCCCAACTCCTTCCATCGGTCCCTATCCTGAGCAACATATTTCCAATTTGTTCCGGCTATTCTTTTAATATCATCAACCTATCTCATCTTCGATCCGTTATAAAAAATTCACCGATCTAATTTTGAACATTATCCCATCGTTTATTGCCATACATTCTGTCCCATCTACTCTCGAAAATCACGAGTCCCCTATATTAGCTAATATTTTTGCTGTTAAACTTTGCCTCGCGTTTTAAATTGATTACACAAATCGTTTAAATGGAAAACTACCTATAATTTCTTCCCCATTATGTAGGTTTTTATATTATGTAATTCCCCATTATGTAATTTAGTCGACACAGGTCGTATTTTCAAGTGGAAACATATTTCATAAAATATAATAGGCCACTCCCTACGTATTTTTATTGTTACTGACTCCTTAGTAGCGTGCCATTCACTAAAAACCGTCTGGCACGCTACTTTATCTGTCTGAAGGCCCCACTAATGGCCACAACGCCAGCACGATCCCATAAAGATCTCAAACGTTTATTATTTGTCCTGTTTTTACAAATTCTGAACGGTGGCATTTCAGGTGACATTCCGAAGCGAAGAATATCGAAGCACTTATCGAAAATCAAAAAGCTCGACTGAGTGTTACTGATGCTTTTAAATCTTCTTGTATACCTACAGTTAGAAAAAGTCAACAAGATAACTGAACAAATTTTTTAATGGGTTGCACTCAACCAGAACGGATTCGGAATCTCTGGTAAGAGTAGGTACAGATTAAATCTCAACAGTAGAAACGGAAAAGTACTGATTTCTTATGGTATATTTCGGGTTGCGGTACTAAAAAATGACCCGGAAATTAATAATAATAATAATAATAATAATACTTTATTTCCTTTTTGACAAATACAATTTGTATAGGATCAGTCACAGTTTAGTAAACAAAATAAGTAAATATAAATGTAAATCTAAAATTACGCTGTAATGTACCTACCTACTCACATGTAAGATAATTAAAGTATCTATGTATTTCTATATAGTTTTTAGTCACCTGGTATATGTTATTTACAATTATGAAAAGTTCTCATGTATAATCACTAATAATTATTTGCTGTTAGAAATCAGAATCAATACTCTTCATAAATATTTTCCTATTTAGAATAAATAAGTTTCGCTAGTTTATTCACCTAATACTTCGTATCTATGGAATAATAATAATTTATTTCTCTTATTTCTTTGTTCGATAAGCTATCCGTATTTGCTATTTTAATATTAATATTTGAGTCCAATCTCTTGTACTCAAATCCATCCAGAAACATCGTTAAATAATTGTAGATAACAGAACTTATATATTCATAGTTTTAAGAAATAACAAGCAGAGTGTAATTTTCATCCTCTAATATAATAAATTTATACATGTCAATATATTCTGTTTAATTCCAAAACAAAGAGTTAGTCCGGAGAAGAAATAAACGCATAGTATTCCATAACAAAATTTGGTGTCAGAACGTGGGATATTAGTAGCAGAGTTCCTCTGATTGCTGATAGAAGGAGAGCTGAGGAATTTTTGAATTGACTTGTTTCCTTCGAGGAATCATTCAAAAAAAAAACTGTCAGTGTGGAAAAATCGCCACTACAACTAATTACATTGGGGTCCAGTACATCCAGTTCGAAATCCAGTTCCAGTCATAACCCAATTGTAGTTCCATCGGAAGTAGAGGTGAACCCGTGGAATAATAGACTATGCGACCAACAACAATATTCTACTTGTAAGTACATTCTATCTTAAATTCTGTCTCATATTTTAAAAATCTTGTAAACGTATGTCTACTTTATATCCTGATATAAGTAACTTATTTGACGAACAAATACCTTCTCCCGACTCAAATTCTCTTTCAAATTCTTCTACTTCTAATTCAAATAAAATGTCAGTATCAATTGAAATAGCTGAAAAACTTCTCATTCGATTTGATGGTACAAAATCAAAATTATACGAATTCATAGACAATTGTGATAAAGCATACAATTTAGTAAATCCGCAATCCAAACCCATCTTATTAGCCATTATAGAAACTAAATTAACCGATAAAGCTAGGGCCATAACTAGAAACAGAACATTTGACGAATGGAAAGATTTAAAAGACTTCTTATTAGATGCTTATTCTGAACGCCGAACTGA
This sequence comes from Diabrotica undecimpunctata, assembly GCF_040954645.1. Lineage (NCBI taxonomy): Eukaryota > Metazoa > Arthropoda > Insecta > Coleoptera > Chrysomelidae > Diabrotica > Diabrotica undecimpunctata. Next base: position 156,854,098 of record NC_092805.1, read on the forward strand.
AGGTCAGTGGCAATTGGAATTACATTCCTTACGTCAGATGCCCAGTGAAAATGTAATGTCATTTGCAAATAAAGTTGAAAATTGCTATATAAAATTAATAAATACACTTGATCCAGACTTATCTCCAGATGCAAGAAATGCATGTACTAAACTCTTAAAAACTCAAGCACTAAATGTCTTTATTAGAGGATTAAACAAAGACCTCTCTATTTTAATCAAAGCCCGAAATCCAGATTCCTTAGAAAGAGCTGTTGCTATAGCAATTGCCGAAGAACAAGAACAGTTATCAAGACAAGAAATTTTCAGACCATTCTGTAATATTTGCAAACGAAATAACCATTCCTCAAATAACTGTCGATATAAAAACAATTCAGATAGAAATGTTAGACATCTTCAAAATTCTAGTTTTCAAAACCCAAAATATCCTAATTCAAATCTTCAAAGGTCAAATTCTCAAAATCAAAATTATAAACCTTCAAATTCAAATTCCAATTCTGATTTTCCTCCAAACTTAAGAAAAGAAAATACCAACACTTCCCAACGTTTTTGCAGATACTGCAAAAAACCAGGTCACGTTATAGAAGAATGTAGAAAACGCGAATTTAACAATAAAAACAAAAATCCAACAAATTCTTTAAACTTCCAGAATCCTCGACAACCAACGGTCGATTCTCGAGGAGTTCGTTCAGTTCAGGCCGTATCACAACCATCAACTTCTCAGTCACTTCCTATGTAGATTTACCCTTAGTAAATAATTCTAATCCATCCTCTTGCAAGTTTCTAATCGATACAGGCGCAGATATTTCTTTAATTAAATATTCAAAAATACTAAACATTCCAAAAATTTATTCTAAGTCTATTACTCTACGAGGCATTGATAAAAATGTCTTAAATCCAAATAAAACTATATGTAGTTGTAACGTAAATTTCAAGATAAAAGATTTTGTCCAAACTCATGTTTTCTATGTCGTAGAAGACGATTTTCCTCTTCATTTCGACGGTATATTAGGTAGCGATTTTTTTGAAATAAATAAATGCCAAATTGATTATAAAGAAAATAAATTAAACTTTAAAAATTGTTCTATTTCAATCGAATATATAAAATCTCCATTAAACAATGACAATGACGAATTTCTGAGAGATCAAAATATCGAGACAAGTTCTAATATCGATGAAATATTTCCTTATGATGCTAAATCCATAGAGGATCATTCTTATTTAGAAACCAATGATATCCAAATAACCTTAAGTAGTGAAGAACTACTATCCAATCCAATTCAATCTAAATCTAACTCTAAATCCAAAGAAAATTCAAGTCCAAAATGTGTAAAATCCACTGAGATATGCACAAATAAAACTTGTAACTCTTCACGAAATCATAAATCAAAATCCTGTTCAGAAGAAAAATCCTGTTCAGACGATCTTATACTAAATCAAAACTCTAATTCTAACTCAAGAAGTAATAAAACTATTCTATCCGCAAGAACTGAAACAATTGTTCAAATTAAAGTAATAAATAATGAATTAAGCGAAGGATTATGTCCCGAACGCGAAATCTTTAAAGGTGTATTTTTATGTCCTAGTGTTGTTAAAGTAAAAAATGATTTCTTTTTAACCTCAATCGTAAACACTACTGAAACGGATGTTGAATTAAACGATATTCAAGTAGCAATAGAAAAAATTCCAAATTTACAAAACAATGCAAATATACGAAAAATGTCTTCTTATAAAGATAATACGAATTCTAACAGAATTGCTAAATTAAAAAATGCCTTGAGAACAGATCATTTAAATAGTGAAGAAAAATCATCTTTAATTTCTATTTGCAAGGAGTACAATCATATCTTTTATCTGGAAGGAGATCAACTTACCAGTACAAATGCCATAACTTGCAAAATTCCTTTAAATTCTAATGTACCTATTAGCACTAAATCATACAGGTATCCTGAAGTACACAAACATGAAGTCGAAACTCAAATAAAAGGTATGCTAGATCAAGGTATTATCGAAGAATCAACTTCGCCATGGAATTCGCCCCTTTGGGTTGTGCCAAAAAAGGCCGATGCTTCAGCAAAGAAGAAATGGCGAATTGTTATAGACTATCGACGACTAAATGATATTACTATAGGAGATTCATTTCCACTTCCGAATATAGTCGATATATTAGACCAATTGGGTCACTCAAAATATTTTTCAACAATAGATTTAACATCAGGATTTCACCAGATCAAAATGGATCCTGAGGATTCTCCAAAGACTGCTTTCTCAACTCCGTCTGGACATTATCAATATTCACGAATGCCATTTGGATTAAAAAATGCTCCCAGTATTTTTCAAAGGCTAATGAATACTGTCCTCTCAGGAATACAAAATTACAGATGTTTTGTCTATCTCGACGATATAGTCATTCATGCCGATACATTAGAAAATCATAATAAAAGATTAAAAGAAGTATTCGAAAAATTGTCTACATTCAACTTAAAAATACAACCAGATAAGTGCGAATTTTTTCGTCGCGAAGTAATGTATTTAGGACATTTAATAACTGAATTTGGTGTCAAACCGGACGAAAAAAAGGTATGTGCTGTTACAGATTTTCCTATACCCAGAACACAAAAAGATATTAAGAGCTTTTTGGGTCTCACTGGTTATTATAGACGCTTTATAAAAAATTTCAGTGCTTTAACACAACCTTTAACAAAACTGCTGAGGAAAAATGTTGAATTTAATTGGACAAGCATTCAACAACAGTCATTTGAGAACCTGAAATCAATACTTTGTTCAGAACCAATACTTCAGTATCCAGATTTTACCAAACCCTTTGTCTTAACAACGGATGCTAGTAATTATGCAATAGGGTCCATACTTTCTCAAGGTAAAGTACCAGATGATTTACCTATTGCTTATGCTAGTCGTACCTTGAACAAAGCGGAATCAAACTATAGCACAACAGAAAAAGAATTACTTGCAATTGTATGGAGTGTTAAACACTTTAGACCATATTTGTACGGAAATAAATTTTTCATTTATACGGATCATAAACCACTCACATGGCTATTTAATGTAAAAGATCCCGGATCAAGACTCGTTAGGTGGAGATTAGCATTAGAAGAATATAGCTATGAAATTATTTATAAACCAGGTAAATTAAATCAAAATGCTGATTGTTTAAGTCGTCCTCCTTTAACCATATCTGAAACAAATATTTGCGAAGAAAACAAAAACCCGGCAACAATCACCTTACAAATAAACAAAATGAGTAAAGAAAATAATGACACTTATTCACAGTTCTTATCTAAATCCGAAACTATATTAATAACAAATGATAATATAAAAGAAACAAATGAAAAGATTACATCATTTTCACAAAATTTAGCATTGTTTGTTTCCGTAGATTTAAATTTTAATGAGATCGTTCAGAAACAAATAAATAAACAATTCAGTCATATAGAAAAATTGAAAGCCAAAAATCCAAGACTAAATGACATTATATATATTTCTGATCAAAATAAAAACTTTTATTACATATTTATAAAAAATAATTATTGGGACAATACCTCTTATGAAGATATATTTAATTCCCTAATAAAATTAAGAGACTGGTTATTAAACGATAAAATATTAAAAATTTGCCTACCCAGAATAACTTTTAGCTACGATAAATTAAGTTGGGGAAAAATTAGATCTATGATTAGATTTATTTTTAGAAAAACTGATATATCTATTATCATTTATCATGATATACTAACAAATCCTGAACCTGAGGAAATAACTACAATATTACAAGAGAATCACACTAGTCCTACGGCTGGACACTCTGGTTTTCATCGGACATACAATCGTATAAAAAAACATTTCAAATGGAATAATATGAAAAATGATATTAAAAACTTTATAAAAACCTGTGAATCTTGTCAGAAAAATAAACTCGTTAGAAAAAAATTCGTAAAGCCCATGGAGATAACAACAACAAGCTCAAATCCATTAGAAAAAATATTTTTAGATATAGTAGGTCCTTTACCTTTAACCGAGTCAGGTAATAAGTTCATATTAACATTACAAGATGACTTAACAAAATTTTCTCAAGCTTATGCAATTCCGAATCATGAAACCAAGACTATCGCTGAAAATCTGGTTCGTGGATTTATTTGCAAGTTTGGAAAACCCGATATAATAGTTACTGATCAAGGCCGAGATTTTACTTCCAAATTATTTTCTCAAATCGCCAAGCTTTTTAAAATCAGACATATAAATTGTACTGCTTATCATCCAGAATCAAATGCTGCATTAGAAAGGAGTCACGCTACTTTAGCAGACTACCTTAAACATTATATTAAAGCTGATCAATCCGATTGGGACGAATGGCTAGATTTTGCTATGTTTTCATATAATACAACTAATCATACTTCAACCAAATTCACACCATATGAACTAATATTTGGATATACACCTAATCTACCTAGCAGTATAATACGACCAGTAGAACTCAAATATACATATGAAGATTATTTAGATAATTTAACACTTAAGCTTAGAAAATCTCATGAGTTAGCAAAAACGAATCTATTAGAATCTAAAGTAGTCAGTAAAAAATATTATGACCAAAAGATTAATGACACCGTTTTCTTAGAAGGACAATTAGTATATCTCCAAAATGAGCAAACAAAGAAGGGTCAAACCAAAAAACTTACACAAAATTATAATGGACCTTATAAAATTCTAGAGATAAATTCTCCTGTCAATTGCACAATTTTAGTAAATAAAAAACCAATAAAAGTTCACATGAATAGATTGAAACATGCTTTTGTTTCAGGTATGCAATAATATGGCTGACAAATAGTGAACAAATTCACAAGAAATATACCAATACTCCTATCAACAAATCACCTGGAATCTATTACGAACACATAAAAAATGTTCAATTTATTGAAACTCATTGGAACATATTAAGTCATATTCCTTTACAACCTTTTACAGACAAATTAAATTTTGTAGATCTCACCTATCAAAAAACATTAAGACTGTGTCAAAACAAACCAGTTCTTATTGAATTACGATTATGCGATACTTCACTAAAACTCTTAGGACAAATCATACCTAGACTCTTTCAAGATGAACAAACTTTAAAAAACATAATTCTGCATGAACATTTTAGACCAAAACGCGCTCTATTTAATGCAATTGGATCTGTTTTCAGGACCTTATTCGGTACCTTAGACAGTGATGATGCTGAAAATTTCAATAATGCTATTAACAAAGCTGAAAGTAACGAAAATCATCTTCTTGATTTACTAAAACAACAAATTCATGTAGTAAAAGCCACGATTGCAAATTTTAATAACTCTATTACAAATCTAGACCGAAACAAAGTGATTTTTGATAAAAATTTTGAATCAATTACCAATTACACAGATAAAATGAATAATAAATATTTTAATTTAGATTTAAAACAAAAAATTGAAGAACATTTTACCTTACTAACTTTCTTTATAACAGAATTACAACAAGAATATTCTACTTTAATAAACGTTATTCTATTTGCAAGAAATAATAACCTTCATCCTTCTGTTATAACACCTGAGCAACTAATTCAAGAATTATCTAAAACGGTAACGCATTTACCTAGTACATCGACTTATCCATTTCCATTGACTATCGATTATGCTCATAAATATTTCGATATCATTTTACTTAAATATATATATTTTGATAACAAGATTTTAATTACGGTTAGTATACCTTTGGTTAGTAATACTCCTTATTCTCTTTTTAAACTAATATCTCTTCCTATAATTCATCCAACATTAAAGAGACTTACCTTTATTCTTCCATCTGTCAAATATCTTGTTCTTTCAGAAAATAGAAACATTTATGTTACTATTGATACATTAGAAGACTGTTATTCATTAGATGAAGAAAAACTTATTTGCAAAAATCCTGATACTTTCCGATTTACACACACTAATCCAATTTGTGAAACTGAATTGTTAACTTCAATAACAAACATACCATCTAGTTGCGATACTCGTATAATTCAAACAGAATATGAAATTTGGCATAAATTAAACAAACCAAATTCTTGGATATATGTTTTACCCAAACCAACAGATTTAACTTTAAGCTGTCAGACTAGTACGCCAATATCTATTGTTCTTTCAAACACAGGTATTTTTTCTACTTCGAATAATTGCAAAACTTACACCGGATCAACTATTTTGATATCTGTCTCAAATCCAAAAGAAAGTAATTTTCAGTCTATCATTCCAGATTTATCCCTTCCAGAAGTCTGTTGTGATGATATTAAGATAAATAATGAATCCAAATTACACCTTGTTCCCTTACAATTAAATAATCTCGATCGAGATGCATTAAATTTAGCAAGCCATAAACTAGATAATTTAGAGAAAATGACCTCAGAAACAAATATTAATTTTTCAGACACAATAAAAAATAGTTCTTATTTCACTTATGCAATCTTATTTTTGATAAAATGTATGTTACTTTATATTTTATACAGGATAATTAAATATTTTTACCGACGATTTCGTAGAAATCCGTCACATAGTTGTCAACAAATTACAAATTGTTTAACACTAAATATATGTCAAAGTAAACGAAAACATGTACATGAGACAGATTTAAGTATAGATTGTAAACATAATAAAGACAATAATTATAGTGAATCCAAAAAGTGTGAAGAGACTAGTTTCACAGAGACTACACCGATAAGACGAAGTGAAAGACTATCGAGACTAAAAGAAACTATTTAAATGTGTTAAAATAAAATAATAATGTATACAAATGTTTTATACCATTTAAATGAAAATTCATTTTACAATTATTTTCATTCTTACAAAAGGAGGTGTAATGTACCTACCTACTCACATGTAAGATAATTAAAGTATCTATGTATTTCTATATAGTTTTTAGTCACCTGGTATATGTTATTTACAATTATGAAAAGTTCTCATGTATAATCACTAATAATTATTTGCTGTTAGAAATCAGAATCAATACTCTTCATAAATATTTTCCTATTTAGAATAAATAAGTTTCGCTAGTTTATTCACCTAATACTTCGTATCTATGGAATAATAATAATTTATTTCTCTTATTTCTTTGTTCGATAAGCTATCCGTATTTGCTATTTTAATATTAATATTTGAGTCCAATCTCTTGTACTCAAATCCATCCAGAAACATCGTTAAATAATTGTAGATAACAGAACTTATATATTCATAGTTTTAAGAAATAACAAGCAGAGTGTAATTTTCATCCTCTAATATAATAAATTTATACATGTCAATATATTCTGTTTAATTCCAAAACAAAGAGTTAGTCCGGAGAAGAAATAAACGCATAGTATTCCATAACAACGCTAAACCTAACGTTACAAGACAAACACAAATAGAAAATGTAAAATTACTAGTGTATACTTAAAATAATGTCAACTACTAAAATATTCATCAACAGAATAAAACGTATTCTGCAATAAAAAATCTTTTAAAGTTAATTTAAATATTTTCATATTCTTACATTTTTTTATTGGCTCGGGTAACTTATTATATATTCTTTGACCTATTATTGCAGGTGAGTAAAAATGCATATTTCCTTTAGAAAAAGGCACATGTAATTTTTGATTCTGCCTTGTATTTATATTGTGAATTTGACTATTAGTTTTAAATTTCTCAAGATTTGAATGAATAAAAACACAAACTTCAAAAATATACAAACACGGCACAGTTAAAAGTTTATATCTAGTAAAGTAACTCTTACAGCTAGTGATTCGAGAAATACCAGCAATACAACGGACTATTCTCTTTTGAGACAGAAAGACTTCATTGAATTTACAAGACCTACCCCAAAATACTATGCCATACCGCAAACGAGACTCCACCTGAGCATAATACAGCATAATTAGCTGTTTTTCACTTAGTATATCTTTGAGGTTTCGAAGTAGGTAGCATGATGAGTTCATTTTGGAAATAATATCATCACATTGCCTTTTCCAATTGAGACATTCATCAACATACAAACCCAAAAACTTTAGGCAATGAACTTTTTCAATTTGTTTAGAATATATTGATAGTTCGATATCTAACAGATGTTTCTGTCTATTGTGGAAATGAATAGCATGCGTTTTATCCGCATTAAGATGTAAGTAATTCGAGGAAAACCAATTACTAAGATCACACAAAAGTTCGTTACATTTATTTTCAAGAGATATATGTGATTTATCTGATATAAGTATTGAAGTATCATCTGCATAAAGTGTAAACTGTACAGCAGAATTTATTGAGACAATATCATTTAAGTAAATAAGAAATAATATTGGGCCAATTACAGAACCTTGTGGAACACCCATATGAATGTAAATGTAATCTGATTTGCAAATATTTACTGATTGTTGGGATACATCTGTTAAGGAGACATACTGACGACGTTCTGATAGGTAGGATTCTATCCATTTTAGAGAGAGATCTTTTATTCCAATATTTTCTAACTTATTAATGAGTAACGTATGATCGACACAGTCAAATGCCCTACTGAGATCACAAAAAATCCCGACAGGGCATTCATCCGCATCAATATAGTTAGTTAAAGTCTCATAAAATGAATGAACTGCTGTATTTGTAGACTTACCTGTCTGAAAGCCATGCTGATATTTACTAACAATACCTTTCTCCAATAAATAAGAGTTTAATCTGTTAAGATAACAGTATTCAAATATTTTTGAAAACACTGAAGGGACAGTTATTGGGCGATAATTACTAATATTCTTTGGATCACCTTTCTTATGTACAGGAACGACTTTTCCCACCTTTAGATAATCCGGGAAAATACCATTGCAAAAAGACAAGTTTATTAGAAATGTTAAAGGTGATAATATGAATGGAATTACTTTTTTTAATAAAAATTGAGGTATTTCATCAAATCCACACGATTTTGAAGATTTCAATTTTCCTATCAATAATTCACTCAGCTCATTTGGAGTGTAAGGACATAATTGTAAAAAACTGTCATTTTCATTATAAGGCGGTTTCCTTAAAGTACTATTTTGATGACTGGGAATTTTAGAACGTACCTCAATTGGAGCATTCTTAAAGAAAACATTGAACATGTTAGCAACAATAGGGCATTCCTCTATTACACAATTTTCATCTGATTTTAGACATATATTTTTCCTTCTATTATTGTCAACATTATTAGTCACGTCGGCAACAAGTCTCCAGGCACTTTTTGTTGGATTATCTGATGATGAAATAATATTCTGGTAATAATTTTTCTTTGTCAAACATAAAAGTTTCTGGTGTTTCTTTTTTTCTAACTTGTAATATTCACGAAGACACGGACAGGATCTAGATAAAACATGCAAGTTTTTTAAGTTACCACTAGATAAGCGTACTTCAGTGTTTACCCATTTTTTACGATCATTTATAATACGTTTATTTTGCAATGGAAAATTAATGTTAAAATAATACGAAAAAATATCAACAAACACATTAAAAGCCAAATTAGTATCAAGTATACCATAAACAAGATTCCAATCTTCCAGCACAAGACTCGTAACAAAATTATCTATCCCACTCTCTGAAAAATATCGCTTTTGACAAGACATAGGCAATTTCGATATATCGATTTCAAGTTCGACTAAAACAGTTCTATGATCAGACACAGTGTTGTCAAGAATACATGATGTACCTAAATTAGAAAAATTTACAAAAATATTATCAATTGTTGTTATGCTGGTATTTGTTACTCTTGTAGGCCATTTGACAAGATTAGTATGTATGTTATAAGCAGATAAGCAATTAAGTAGTTTTGTTTGGTTATTGTTTGACGTTTTCATATCAATATTAAAGTCACCACAAATAATATAACATGCATTTGGCTTGTATAAATAATTTAAAAGACAGTCAAGATTATTTAAAAAAATATTTACATCTCCACACGGAGATCGGTAGCAATTCAATATGTAAAAGATATTATTGTTTTTATCCCTAATTAAAGAACAACAAAACTCTGAATGTTTATCAGAACAGAATTTTTTAACATTAATATTATGAGCGTTTACATTTCTCTTTACGAATATTCCTACACCACCTCCTCTTACTGAAGAGTTTCTACAATAACTACTACTCATAGTAAATCCATCAATGTATACATTATTAATAGAGTCAATGGTTTCCCATAATTCTGTTAGACATAAGATTTCTATATTTTTAAATGTATTAATATCCACAACAATGTCACATATTTTATGGTTATTTATACTTTGAACATTTAATAACATTAATTTAGGGTTAAACATTACCTCTGGAACCTCTGATTTTTCCGTAGGTACAAAAAATTGTTTACACATGCATTTTCAGGCCAGAGTGCTGGATCCATAGCTTTATTGAAATTATTTTGATATATTCGGACCTTAAATGATGAGTAAAGACTTGGGTAGCGAGACTCCATAGACTCGCAAAGCACTTCCGGAAAATGGGGTTTTAGAAGATTTTCCATTGCAGTCACATTGGTGCTAGGATCAATGCGATACACATGTAGATCCACATATTTTGGAACACCTTTGACAGATCCAGCACCAGTTCCAACAACTAACTGTCTTCTTCTTTTGTTTCTATCTTGAACTTTCTGCCATGGAGCTTCGTCTTTTGTGGCTTCTTTCGTAAGATTTATTACAGATGACATAATACTTTCTTGGGCCTTTTGACACTCATTACTTCCTAAATCAACTGAAGCTGGAAGTGCTGCTTCCACAGTGGACGTGGATTGACTTTTACTACGACTACGACTACTATTATTAGCTACAGCATTTGAATTTTCAGGTGGTTTAAGTCCCCCGTTAGTAGGTTTGGCAACGTTGGACGTAGTCCGTTTATGTTCAATATTTTTATTTGAATTCGTTTTTAATAAAGAAATAATTAAATCTTGACGTTCATTACCTTTTACTAGCTCTGTATTTAACGATTTTAAGTAGATAAGTAATCTCGATCTCGGCACACTTTAACTTGCACTGTAGTTGAGTGAGTTCTAACCTCAAATCACTATTGCACAGTTTCACATCGGAACAAGAAGGTCCACTGGTCTCCAAAACATTTTTGACACTTTCACTAATTTTTATTCCTTCGGGAACCTTTTTGTGAATAAGTATTTCCAATAATTCTGATTTCTTAAGACGATCTAGTTCTTTGTATATTAATTCGTCAGTCGCCATCTTGATTCTCCAACTGGATGTAAATTGTAAATGATTGTCAAGATTTATGGTCCTAAATGTTTAAATGTTAAAAAAATATATAGAAGTAAACCATGCATCCGGCAGCAAACACGACAAAAGACTAAAATGATATATTTATATCTATTTTGTTAGGAATTTTAAACATTATGTAACTTTCAAGACTTAGAATACCTATATTCTATTAAAATATCAGTAAAATGAAAAAAAAAGCTTGTTCTTCTTAGTTTTTCTCATGGGCAAAGTAGCTGTTCATTCTTCCGTATACGCTAAGCAGTCACAACAAAAAATTTCATTAGTTTCACAACTCCTTAATCCAGCTCCTGTATATCCTATCATTAGAGACCAGGTCTCTTATGCGAAGAGAGAATACAAGACACACAGTTTGGATTCATGAAGGGCGTAGGGACAAGAGATGCACTGTTTAGTCTACAAGTATTATTTCAAAGATGCAGAGATATGACTTGCGATATTTACACCTGCTTTGTGGACTACCAAAAAGCATTTGATACAGTTCAACACCAAAAAATGATGGATATTCTAAGAAAAGCCCAAATGGATGATAAAGATCGGCGTATAATACAAAATTTATACTGGAACCAATCAGCCACAATAAGAACGAATTTTGGAGGTGAACCAACGGAAATGATCCAGATTCTACGAGGCGTTAGACAAGGTTGTATACTTTCACCTATATTATTTAATCTATATTCAGAGGAAATATTTAGTGAAGCCTTGGAAAAATGCGAACATGGAATACTTCTAAATGGAGAACGCCTAAACAACATCCGTTATGCAGACGACACCGTTATTTTTGCAGACAGTTTGAACAGTTTACAGCAACTGATAAACAAAGTAAATGAAGTAAGTGAAAGATTTGGACTTCAAGTAAATATAACAAAAACTAAATTTATGATCATCAGCAAAAATAAAGTTAGAAACGCTCAACTACTTATCAATAATACACCAGTGGACCGAGTAAAACAGTATAACTATCTTGGAACAACAGTAAATGAACAATGGGATCACTCACAGGAAATAAAATGTAGAATAGAGAAGGCTAGGAGTGCATTCAATAACATGGCCAAACTCTTTAAAAGCCACAATCTTAATCTGGAGATAAAAGTAAGGCTACTACGATGTTATATCTTCTCAATATTGTATTACGGAGTTGAATCCTGGACACTAACTGAAGCAATGGAGAAAAAACTTGAAGCCTTCGAGATGTGGCTATACAGGCGAATTCTAAGGATATCATGGACAGACAAGATAACCAACGAGACCGTATTACGAAGAGTGGGCAAAGAAAGAGAGGTGATGTATACCATTAAAAGGAGAAAGTTGGAATATCTCGGACATATAATGAGAAACAGCACTAAATACAGATTACTGAAGGTAATCCTACAGGGTAAAGTATTCGGAAAGCGAGGAATTGGGAGAAGGAGAATATCATGGTTGAAGAACCTGAGGAAATGGTTCTCCACAACAACAACGAATCTATTTAAAGCATCAGTCAATAAAATAATTATAGCCAGAATGATTGCCAATATTCGGAACGAATAGGCACTGAAAGAAGAAGAAGAAGAGACCAGGGCGTAACTCCAGTAATAATAATTGACTTCTCCTCCCTCTCAAATAATAAGATAGCAGAATTAAATTTTAGATTTTTACTCAGCATAAATACAGGTAGGTATTCTCTTCAAGTAAATAACTAATTCGTAATAAATGAACGTTCGATAATGTTCGAATTATCATAACCGTAAACGTCGTGCAACTTTCATCCAAGAATAAGTTAGACTTTTCTTCGACAAAAGAAGATACCACTAAAACTATTATTACATTTTAACAAAAGAAATTTAATTTAGCTTCACCTCGTAATACTTTTATTTCATTTTTCCTTAATTGAGAAGAAACTACAAAGAAATCAGAGCAGACACAAAAAAACTGATACGATTTCTTTTTACGATCTTGTCCAAGTAACACATAATAACGTTTTTCAAGACAAAAGCAATCTTAGCCGAGCAGTAATAACACCCAAGACCAGTGCCTCAATCTATTATTTCCAGTAGCCAATTTATGATAACGGCGGACGACCTGCAAAAGACGTTATAGTCCGGAGTCATAATGAAATTTTGGACTATTGTTATAAAATACCTACTGTAGAAAGTAAAACAGCTTGAATATTTATATATATATATATATATATATATGTATATATATATATATATATATATATATATATATATATATATATATATATATATATATATATATATATATATATATATATACAGGGTGGTCCTTAAGTAATTGTACAAAAAGAAACAGTAGATTCTACACTTTAAAATATTACGATTTAAGCCAAATTGCTTTAATAAAATGTTGATATTAAGAAAGATACAGGGTGTTATAGTGCAAATTTTAAATTTTATTTTTCGTTATAACTTTTATGTTTGTGAACCTTTATGTATAAAAATTTACAATTGGGTACTATTAAATATAAGAAATTATAATTTGATGCACACTTTGATGTAACTGATAGAGGGCGCCACATATGCTACATATGTGGTATAAATTTGCGCTTAACTTTTTTGCTCTTTAAGCTACCTGCATTTGGAACAAAAAATATTAAAGATATATTATTTTAACACAAAAAAGGTATACCTGTTAATAACTTCAAAACCTAACAGTTTTCGAGATAATCGCATTTTACAAATCAGCTGCATAATTCTGATTTAAGGCAATTACTCCAGGCAACGAAGAAAAAATAGACAAAAACATTAATACTTCTGAATTTCGGTATAAAATACCTTTAACTAAAGTTAATAGTTAACGAAATATTAAATAAAATAAATATATTAGCAGGATAATTAATAATAGGATTTGACAAAATAATAGAATAATAGGATTTTACATCAAACATTTTACGTTTTATGTTAAATTAAAATCATAATCAAAATATTTTTTTTACAAACCAAATTACGAAATAGTTAAACTAAATAATATAACTTTTTGTCAAAGTAAGTGTTTGATATGTCCACCATTTTCTTTAATTCATTTGTCAATATATTCCATAAAAGATCGTCTCATATTAAATAGCAGCATTGGTTCTAAATAAACTGCTGCAGTATTTATTACTTCTCATGGTTGGTTGCAAATGTTTATGGGATTCTTATAGACACGTTGTTTTAATGCGCCCCATACAACAAAATCAAGCGGATTAAATTCTGGGCTACGTGGTGGCTATAGTGTATTATGGATGAATATATTCTTTTGAATACATATCCAAATCTTATGGTATATTATGGAAATACATCTTGTATGTCGTAGAGGTTAAATAATGTAATAAACTTTGATGTATCTCGATCATTAGTTACTGATATACACGTAATAACCTATCGATGACATTACTTATTTATATGATTACGTTACAGCTTACGAGTAACTATAATTACATCTCGAACAAATGGACTATTATGATTTACTAATGAACTAATATTATGCTGAACTAAATTGCATGTGTGTTTACTATATTTATAACAATATCGGTTATTAGGCCAACGATGATGTTTTTATAAAAATGCCGAGTCTTTAAGGTTAGATTTGTAGCAAAAGTATTATGAAACAAGACACATATGTGTCAATCAATACCTGTGCTCTAGTTTTTATTTGTCCTAATAAAAATGAGTAAACAATTTACGTAATGAATAATAAGTATTTTTTTCGGATTTTTTTATGAATTAAATAATTATATCAATATTTCACCACATTGTCAAGGAATATGACTACCACGACCAATCCAACGTTCAGAAAAGTTGTATTTAAGTATGTTCTAACTGCCTTCTCTCCAGAATGTGGTGATGCACCATCTTGCATAAATCACATATTTTGGGTTTTCAGCATTTTACAATAGAGAAAAAGTAATACAACGCCATTATAGAAGCTTAAGCTTAACATGATGACGGCTAATGTCTGAATACGGACACGGCACCTAAAGAAGATGAGGAATATTTTCTCCAATAAGACATTTAGCACCCATAACAAAGCATTTTATAAATTGCGTTAGGCTTTCACGGCCATCGTCTAACTTATTAAACTGTTTATTCGGGCTGTTGGGCCGTTGTCTTCTGTTGAGATTTGTTCTCGACGTTTCGCCAACACTAGGGGTTGGCATCTTCTGGAGATGTTGATGCTTCGCTTGTAGGTCAGTTTCTGCTTACAAGCGAAGCATCAACATCTCCAGAAGATGCCAACCCCTAGTGTTGGCGAAACGTCGAGAACAAATCTCAACAGAAGACAACGGCCCAACAGCCCGAATAAACAGTTTAATAAAGCATTTTATGATGTGGCATTATCATCTTTAAGTTGTTTTAATAAGAATAAACTATGAATTATGTTTATCTACAGGTATTCAGTGTCTTACCGCAGAAATATCAAAGTAAGAATTATTATGCAGCTGACTAATAAAATGCGATTATCTCGAAAACGGTTGAATTTTCAGATTACTAACAAGTACACCTTTTCTTTGTAAAAATAATGTATCTTTAATATTTTTTAACATAGATAGAGCTATCGTAAAGAGTAAAAAAGTTAGGCGCAAATTTATGCCACACATGTTTTATATGTGGCGCCCTCTATTAGCTACATTAAAGTAAGTATAAAATTATATTTTATTCTACTCAAAAGCATCCAACTGTAAATTTTTGTCCAAAAATATTTACAAACGTAAAAGTTATAGCGAAAAATAAAATTTTAAATGTACACTTTAACACCCTGTATCTTTCTTAATGTCAACATTTTATTAAAGCAAGCTGGCTTAAATCGTAATATTTTAAAGTGAAGAATCTACGGTTTTTGTTTGTACAATTACTTAAGGACCACCCTGTATATATACAACACTGAAATGGAACTGGGCAGGTCACGTGGCTCGAATGACAGATAATAGATGGACAAAGCGGATACTTAAATGGAGACCAAGAGATGATACCTACCGAAGCAGAGGTCGTCCACCAACACGTTGGACTGACGATCTAAAACTTTGTCATAGGAATTGGATGCAAGAGGCACAAGATCGAAATAGATGGAAAATTATGAGGGAGATCTATGTCCAGCAGTGGATAAGCGAAGATTGAATGATGATGATGATGATATATATATATATATATATATATATATATACCATGCGGTCCATATGTATGGAATAAATTCTTTTTAGCGTTATTATGTACTATGTGCAAAAAATCTGAAACATGTCGATTTTTATTCTTAAATTGGCAATTTACAGTATGAAAATATTATCCTCCTCCAGCACCCCATTTGAATTATAAGCACCCCCTCGAAAATTTTAAATAACAAAGTGGGTCGTGTGGAATCTTGTTAGAAAGGGATTTTAGTCCTCTGTTCAGCAATATATTTTGTATGACCTCGGGGGTTATTTTGTTAATTACTTCCGTTATCCTAACTTTTATATCAGCAATATTGCCTGGTCTATTAAAATATACTTTAGAAATAATCAGGGATTTTCGTATCTGTTCTGCTAAACATTAGGGAAAAAACTTTGAAGATAATAAAATATTAGTAAAAAAGCCAAATAAACAATAATTGATTGATAATTGATGAATCTAGTAGGCTGCTGTCATTTAGGTATTTAAAGTTACTAAAAGACGTCAGTATAATATTTGTGCGCGTATTAAATTTACTTATAGCTCATTTGTTCGAGACTCAAAGAATAGACATTTTAATTATGATTGGTTGCGGTAATAAAACAAGAACTCAAAAGGAGGTTTGTGAAATGTTTAATAATAAATACATTGGTCGACAAGTTTTGCAGTATACAGTTAGCAAAATTGAAAAAAAGTTTCGTTATACTGGACATACAAAAAATATTGAAAAACTAGATGGAAATGTTAAATTTACTAATGAAAAAAGTTAGATGTACTTCTAGAGATTGAGAAAAATCCACAAAAGACAACTCGAGAACTTGCCTCCGTCTATGATGTAAGTAAATCATCTATTTTGAGAGTTTTGCATAAAGAAAAATACCACCCGTACAAAGTTCAGTTGGTTCTGGAGTTAAATAAAGATGATCCTGATAGAAGGCAAGAATTCTGTGAAATGATGATGATCAGAATAATCGCAGATTTGCAGTTCATAAACAAAATAGTTTTTTCTGATGAAGCGACGTTTCATTTAAACGAAACGGTTAACAAACAGAACTATAGATATTGGAGCAGAGAATATCCTCACTGAGTTTGTGAGACACGCAATATCCTAAAAAATTTAACGTTTGGGCTGGTATCATTAACAATAAAATTATTGGCCCTTATTTTTTTGACGGCACAGTTGATGGTGAGGTTTATCTAGATTTTTTGATTAACTTTTTAGCGCCTACATTACGATGATTTTTTCCTGATGTTAATTATCCAAATGAGATAGATCGATCTCTTTACTACCAACAAGACGGAGCTCCACCGCATTTTGCACGTATAGTTAGAAATTATTTAAACGAGGTTTTTCCCAATAGGTGAATTGAAAGACGTGGAACGGTCAAATGGCCTGCTAGATCCCCCGATTTGACTCCACTAGGTTACTTCTTATAGAGTTATTTAAAATCTAAAGTATATTTTAATAGTCCAAACAGTATTGCTGATTTAAAAGTTAGTATAACGGAAGAAATTAACAAAATACTCCCGAGGTCGTACAAAATGTTCTACGAGAATTCCAAAATCGCCTCGGTTATTGTCAGGAAGTGAATGGTGGTCTTTTTGAACATTTAATTTAATTGTAAAGTACATTGAAAAATACATTCTAAATATTATGTGACATTATTATCTTCATTCAACCTAAGTTTTGTGATAGAGAAATTATCAAAATTTTACATCTTAAAAATCAATTTTCTCAGTTACGATTGCACCAAACTTAAAAAACTTTATATTGCTGAAGAGAGGACTAAAATTTCTTTCTAACAAGGTGCCATACGAACCCCCTTGTTATTTAAAATTCTCGAGGGTGTTCTTATAATTATATACGGTTGCCTTCCATCTTATATAGAATACACATATTTATTATATTGTTTTCCTTTGTTGCGAGCTATGCCTATACTTTCTACCTTTATTTTACTATTAACTCACATTAACCTTTTTCATGTTGTTTGAAACGTTATAAACATTTGGCATTCCTTTCCCCAGGTAGCTTTCGCAAGTTAATCTGCTTCTTATCTAACTTGGCTGCACCGTACTGAAGACGACCAATAGTCAGAAATACGTATATACGGTTATCTTCCATCTTATACACATATTTATTATATTGTTTTCTTTTGCTGCGAGATATGCCGATACTTTCTACTTTTATTTTACTATTAACTCACATTAATCTTTTTCTTACATATTATATATATATATATATATATATATATATATATATATATATATATATATATATATATATATATATATATATATATATATATATATATATAAACTAATATATATATTGTTTTGATGTGTTTTTTGTTTGAATGATGAGCAATGAGTATTTTTAATAATATAGGGTTTTTATCGCGGTTCTCAAAGAATTAGTTTGTAAGTACTTTTTTAAATTATCTTTATTATAACTATTATGAAACACACATTATATATCTAACCTAGCCAATGTAAATTTAAAATAAACTATCTTTAAATTGATACTCTTATAAAACTAATTAAATTCTATAGACAATGTAAAATTTAAACAAACTATCTTCAAAATTGAAATTGTTATGACATTAACTAAATTATATTAACAAAATTTTGTACCTTTCTTTCACTGAATGCCTAAATGAACTGTTTTCCACTATATATATTCTAATCACCACTGAATGTCTTCGTACTTCGGTTATCCTTGTTTTTGTGAAATTTCTTTTTCCAATTATCAGCTTCTACCAATTTAAGATATATTTTTCTTCACCAGCATTTATATACCACCAAGCAAACCAGCAAACAGCATTTATATTTATTCTTCTTTTCAAGATACCAATATCCAATCTCCATATAATTATTATAAGTTGATTTATACTAATCTCCAATCATAATATAATTTAATTTCTTCCAATATCCAACCAATATTCTTGTAATATACTTTTTTTTTTAATCTTCAATAATTATTTGTGTATAATTATAAATGTGCATTAAATATATGCATAATTTTTAATCTTCATTTAACTTACTATATTAAACAATTGGACTATCTCCAACTAACTTTCATATTTCTTATAAAACTGCTTGACTGACTTACTAAAACTGTGAACAATTGACTTCACTAATTAATTGTCTATCTTCTACTAACTTTCATAATAAACTGCTTGACTTCTGACTAAAAACTTCCTTGAAAATTCTGAACAATTGACTTCACTAAGTAAATGTATCTATCTTCTAACTAACTTTCATAATAAAAACTCAAAAACTGCCATCTTGAATCCAAATCACGGGTATTTATATCTTTCGGATATTCCAGAACTATCTCGTAAGATATCATGTTCTATTTAGTTCTATTTAATACATGTCTGAATTTTCTGGAACAAACCATTTCGCAAACATGGCCATCTCTGGAGATCCAGAGAATTCCATTCTTTTCTATTAATAATTTTGTTTACATTTAGGCTTTTCAGATCAGAATATATAATTAAATTAGTAACTTAACATTCTAATTTAATAAAATACACATTTCAAACAATATATTATTATAACCCCACTTTATATTCGTAAATATTCTTAAACGTCACTTCAGAGTATAAATATCTGTCTATCACTCACTGTATAGTTGGTTGCCTAGGCACATGGCTCACTTAAATCTATTTACAACATTAAAATTACTAAAATACAACTTTTTACAATTATTATATGCTAATTTCTTAAAATGCCCTCACATAAATATATTTTTATAAAATTCTCTAGTATATAACTTATTTAAAATAATCAAATACTTTTTTATATCTAATATTATCTAGTATATAACTTACAAATTAATTTTTTATAAACCCCAATCGTCACAATATATATATATATATATATATATATATATATATATATATATATATATATATTTATATATATATATATATATATATATATATATATATATATATATATATATTGTTATGATGTGTTTTTTGTTTGAATGATGAGCAATGAGTATTTTTAATAATATAATATATAGGGTTTTTATCGTGGTTCTCAAAGAATTAGCTTGTAAGTACTTTTTTAAATTATCTTTATTATAACTATTATGAAACACACATATATATCTAACCTAGTCAATGTAAATTTAAAATAAACTATCTTTAAACTGATATTCTTATAAAACTAATTAAATTCTATAGACAATCTAAAATTTAAACAAACTATCTTCAAAATTGAAATTGTTATGACACTAACTAAATTATATTAACAAAATTTTGTACCTTTCTTTCACTGAATGCCTAAATGAACTATTTTCCACTAAGTATATAGATTCTAATCACCACTGAATGTCTTCGTACTTCAGTTATCCTTGTTTTTTTTGTGAAATTACTTTTTTCAATTATCAGCTTCTACCAATTTAAGATATATTTTTCTTCACCAGCATCTATACACCACCAACCAAACCAGCAAACAGCATTTATATTTATTCTTCTTTTCAATATACCAATATCCAATTATTATAAGTTGATTTATACTAATCTCCAACCATAATATAATTTAATTTCTTCCAATATACCTTTTTTTATCTTCAATAATTATTTGTGTATAATTATAAATGTGCATTAAATTATATGCATAATTTTTAATCTTCATTTAACTCACTATATTAAACTATTGGACTATTTGTACTTGATTCACTGACTCTAACTAACTTTCATAATAAACTGCTTGACTTCTGACTAAAAAACTTAAAAACTTCTTGACTTCTGAATAAAAACTTAAAACTGCCATCTTGAATCCAAATCACGGGTATTTATATCTTTTGGACATTCTAGAACCATCTCGTAAGAGATCATGTTCCAATTTGTTCTATTTCATACTTGTATGAATTTTCTGGAACAAACCATTTCGCAAACATGGCCATCTCAGGAGATCCAGAGAATTCCATTCTTTTCTATTAATAATTTTGTTTACATTTAGGCTTTTCAGATCAGAATATATAATTAAATTAGTAACTAACACTCTAATTTAATAAAATACACATTTCAAACAATATATTATATAACCCCACTTTATATTCCCTTATGATTCTTAATTTGACACTTGGAGTATGTATAGTTGGTTGCCTAAGCACATGGCTCACTTAAATCTATTTACAATATTAAAATACAACTTTTTACAATTATTATATGCTAATTTCTTAAAATACCCTCACATAAATAATTTTTATTAAATTCTCTAGTATATAACTTATTTAAAACAACCAAATATCTAATATTATGTAGTATATAACTTATAAATTATTTTCTATAAACCCCAATCGTCACAATACCCCAAAAATAATATTTAAAATAAATAATTTACTTATTATTTTTTTAAATATTAATTTTCTCATACCTTATTAAATTTAATAAATCAATTTTTTTTTATTTAAAATGTGTTAAATACATCCCTGTTCGCTGTCTATGTCAAAACAGAGAACAACGGAGCACAGTTCGGCTATTCTATGGTCAAACTGTCATGTCAAATGGAGCAATGGATGCGATATCAGAGAATAAAATACAACCTTAATTAAAAATATAATAGATATGGTGTTCTGTTTATTTATAGACAAAATCTAGGAATTATTTCCATTCAAAATAACTTTCATCAATATAAATTGGTAAGTTTTTTCACTTTATTATATTAGAAAGACATTTTTATAGCAATTATAGTATCAATTTTGTGTCTAACCCCAAATTATGATTTTTAGGGTACAAATTAATTTCCATATATACAAAATTCAACAAGTATGATGTCAAATTGATTCAAAATAATGAAATCTACCATCTACCATTTAACAAATCAAGTCTATTGAATAAAATGGATATATCAGTAAGTTATTAGTGTTATTATATTTGTGTTAAAGGTATAGAAAATATTATTCAATCTCTTCATGATATTGAAAAATGTCGTTGATATGAAATATGCCTCTTAGTCTGTTCTCTGCATCTATTAACACATAACTATTTAGTCCATTCTGATTTTCAATTGTATATGGACCTTCAAACATTGGTTGTAATTTCTTACAACGGTTTTCTTTAACATTACTTTTTCTAAGTGAACGAATTAACACTAGGTCTCCTTTTTGAAATGTGATTGGTTTTTTTATATTTCGATTTTGTCTTCTGATATATTTTTCAGCTTTCCTCCTAATTCGGTTATTCACTTTCTGCATTACTTGTTCTAACATATCCTGATTATATTCACTAATCCACTTTCTGTTTCCTATATGGCCAAACATTAAATATTCTGGTACTTCCTCTGTATTCAAATTATGTGTATTATTTAAAAAATATTCTACTTGTGGTATATGTTGCTGCCAAGTTTCGTGTTGATTTTGGCACAGTATCCTTAAATATTTTATAACTTCTTTAATATATCTTTCTGCAGGATTTGCCTGAGGATGTCTGATACTTGTAAAATGAATGTTGATTCCCTTTTTCTCACAAAATGCCCGAAATTTTTGGTTGTTAAAATGTAGCATTATCTATTATGCAATTTCTAAATGGTCCTATTTCTTCGAAAAATTGATTAATATATAATTTTAATGTTTTAACATTTGTTCTAGAGCAGGGATATAGTTTAATAAATTTTGTATATAAATCAACTATCACTAGTATATGCTTTTTTCCTGTTGGACTGAGAACTAAATTTGAAATAAAATCCATGGAAACTGTTTTTAGTTTTTCATATACCACATTAGATTTATATGTGTTCTGGTTTTTGAAATTCTTTTCTTTGTTTAGTTGACATATTGGGCATTGGGTAGTAATTTCTTTTGCTATACTTATGTCATTCTTTGCAAAATATTTGTCCCTAAATAGCATCCAGAGCTTTCTTGAACCAATATGCATATAATTGTTATGTAAATTTTTCAATATTTTCTTTGCTAAAGTTTTAGTTATTACATATACTTCTATGCCATTTATTATTTTATAATATACCCCATCTTTCCTAAGGACTTTTTGTTTTTCACTCAAATTGATCTGATCTCTTATAATTTCTTCTTTAGAATATAATCCAGTACTTTCTACTAATTGATTTAATCCAATTTTTATTATTCGCTGCCCTTTTTGTGATGTATTTTCTAACCTTGATAAAGCATCTGCCACTATATTGGATTTTCCAGAAATGTATTTGATTTCAAAGCAGTATTCACTAAGTATTAGACTCCACCGATGTATTCTACTGTTTCCATATTTGTTATTTAATATAGACGTTAAAGCTTGGTGATCTGTTTCTATAGTAAATTCATTACCCAACAAATAAAATCTTAATTTTGTGACACAGTGTATTATACTTGCTAGTTCTAATTCTGAAACTGAGTAACCCTTTTCATGTGGCTTTGTAATTCTTGAAATGAATTGTATTGGGTATTCGACCCCATCATGTATTTGTAATAATAC
This sequence comes from Diabrotica undecimpunctata, assembly GCF_040954645.1. NCBI lineage: Eukaryota > Metazoa > Arthropoda > Insecta > Coleoptera > Chrysomelidae > Diabrotica > Diabrotica undecimpunctata. The sequence continues at coordinate 156,877,944 of NC_092805.1, forward strand.
CCCTGATAATCTCTCTATTGATGCATCTGTTCTTAATATGAATGGCTGTGTGTAGTCAGGATAGTATATTTTCAAATTTGACAGAAAAATGTTTTTAATTTCTTGGAATGCTAGTTCTCTTCTCTGATCCCATCTCCATTTTACACCTTTTCTCAGTAGTTCAAGTAATGGAATTTCTTTTATACTTAGATCTGGTATCATCCTTTTATAATAATTAATTATTCCAATAAATCCTCTTAAAGTTCTTAAATTGTGTGGTGTTTTATATTCCTGAATGACTTGTGTCCGTTCTGGATCCATTTCGATTCCCTTAGTGTTAAGTTTATAACCTAGATATATGACTTCTTTTTGAAAAAATGTACATTTTTCTTGATTTATTTTTAGTCCAACTTTGTCTAATCTATTTATTATAATTTTTAGGTGTTTCTCATGATCTTCAGCCGTTTTAGAAAAAATTAATATATCATCAATGTAGTGAATTACAAAATGTTCATATTGATCCAAAATATCATGAAGACATCTACATAGAGCACTGCAAGATGATTGAAGTCCAAATGGTACTACTTTGAATTGATATACTACTCCATCTATCTGAAATCCTGTATACTGTCTACTTTTTCTTTCTAGAGGTATTAACCAGAAACTATGCTGTAAATCGATTTTAGTGAAAAATGACATTCCTGTAATTCTTCCTAATATTCCATCTATACTCATTGGTGCTTCAAATTGCTTTTCAGTAATCTTGTTAATATTCCTTGCATCCAAACATAACCTGATTTCACCTGATCTTTTTCGTACTACTACTATGGGGTTGATAAAACGTGTATCTGCCTTCTCAATGATTCCATCTTCTAACATATTATTAATTGTTTTGTTTACTTCTTCTCTGTATTTATATGGTATTGGGTATGATTTTGTTTTAAAATCTTTTTCTTCTTTAACTTTTATACTATGGATATAATTTTGTGCAATTCTATTTTCTTTATTGACAAGTCCCTTGTGTTGCTGCAATATGGAAATGACTATTGATTTATATTCTTCAGGGCAATTTAAAACTTTTATCATATCTTCTTCTTTACAAATAAAATTATTCTTCATTATGTACTCATTATTCCTTGCTTCCAATTTTACGCACTCCGCCTCGTAGGCATCCATCTGCTTAAAATTTCCATTCCTTAAATATTCACTACAATAATTATTCTTTACATTCTTTTGGGACATTTCCCTATCATCAAAATACATTTCTTCTTCATAAACATCATTATTTTCTTTTAATAATATCCTATCAACTCTTATTCCTTCTTCCACCTCATCTTTCTGCATAAATTTAATTATTTGCCCTTCCAAAGTTACCATTTTTTCTTCAAAATCTATCTTTACTTTCTTCTTTTCCAATTCATCATTTCCCATTAATATATCAACACATAAATCCTTGACAATAAATCCTTGCATATTAATTTCTTTATTAAGAATATTAATTTTAAAATTGGCTAGTTTACCAATTTCACCCAACTTCTTATTATTTGCACCAACAATTTTAATTTTTGGAATCTTTATTATATCTGATAATTTTAATGTATTAAAAATAAAATTCTCCGAGACTAAAGTACTTTCTGAACCAGTATCTATCATAATCTTAATCATTTTATTTTTGGCCAAAGCATTTATATAAATTAAATTAATAGATTCAATAATTTTCTCTTCATCTAAAGAAATAAATTCAGAAGGTTTTTCATAATAGCAATGGCCTAACTTGTAATTCAGAAAGTTTACTGCACAAAATTTTGATTATTAGAATTGTCAGATTGTATCTGACCACTTGGATCTGATGTCATATGTCTTTCCCTACTATGACTTCTACTCACATTTTCTTGCCTTGTACTATTTCGTTCCCTGTCTTCGCAGCTTCTATTCCTTCGAACACAATTTACCTGTCTGTTATAGTTATGTCGCTCTGTATTTCTTCTATTATTAAAATCTTGTCTATTATTATTAGTACTGTTATTAAAATGTTGTCTATTATAATTAGTATTATTATTAAAATTTTGTCTATTATAACTAGTATTATTATTAAAGTTCTGTCTATTTGGATTACTGTTAGTATTATTAAAATTTTGTAAATTATTACCATACCTAGTATTAATGTTATATGATTGTCTATATTGTTGAATATCATTTTTATTATATTGAAAGTTATTGTTGTTTTTTCTGTTGTTATTATTACTTGTCATATTGCCTCTTTGTATTCTTTGAATAAAATTAATAAAACTATCTATTGTTTGAATATTTTGTACAGTTACTGTTTGGACAACATCAGCATCAAATTGTCTAGATACATTTAAGACTGTTTCATCCTCTCTAAGTGGTGGTTCTAAATATTTTGCAACTGTTATCAGTTTTAATGCATAATCTACCATATTTGATTTTAAATTGTGATTATACTTTCCAAAATATAGAATTTCTCTAAACTTGGCTTGCTCTAATTCACCCCAATAATAATTTAAAAATTTATTTTCAAATGTTTGAAAATTATCTAAATCATTCTCAATACTAGCAAACCAAGTTGCTGCATTGTCATTTAATGTCATTCTAATATAATCTTTAATATCATTAATATTATTCACAAATCTTAATTTATGTTTTAAACTATTTATGTATACTCTAGGATGCAAATTTTTTATATTACCAGAGAATTTAATCCCAGTCTCATTTGTTAAATTTAAGTAAGGTCTCCCTATGTCTCTCATTTGTGAAATATCATCTATTCTCTGTTCCACATTTCTTATTTGATTACTATTTATTTGGATATTTTGTTGTATATCGTCTAATTTTTCTTCTGTGTTTCTCCTGTCTTCGTTAATTTTTACTTCTAAGTTACATTTCTGTAACTCTATTTTCTGTTCTATATCTATTTTATTATCTTGAATAATCCTCTTTACTTCTGTCCTCTCATTGTCTATCCTTTTTTTGTAGTCATTCCGTATACTTTTTATTTCATTTGCAACTTTTTTTTCTGCAGCTTCAAGTTTTTTATCCATTTGTTTTTCCATTTGTTTTACAATTTTATTATTATTATCTTCTATTTTCTTTTCTAATTTTCTATAATTCTCTTCCAATTTCTGTTCCATTTTTTTCATGTCTTCTTTGACTTCTTTTGAATTCTCTTCCAATTTTTTTATGTCTTCTTTGATTTCTTTTGAATTCTCTTCTATTGTCTTGTTCATCTGCATCATTAATGACATCAAAGCTGCCATATTGACATTTTCCTCTCTTTCTGGATTCATTTCTGCAGTATCTTGTGGAACTTGAACTAAACTCTCCTCTTGTATAGGTTGTGTTTCTACTTCCACATCTTCTTCATTCTTTTTGCTTCTTGTACCTTTCTTTCCTTGAGACATTTTGAGACTTTACTTGTTCAAATATAATTAAAAATAAATTCTATAATTTTTCCTTTCTACTGATAATTAATTTAATTATATGAGAGCACTTATCTTCCCAAACTAATTCTTTTAAATAGAGAGCCACCGCGTTGGGTGCCAAATTGTTATGATGTGTTTTTTGTTTGAATGATGAGCAATGAGTATTTTTAATAATATAATATATAGGGTTTTTATCGTGGTTCTCAAAGAATTAGCTTGTAAGTACTTTTTTAAATTATCTTTATTATAACTATTATGAAACACACATATATATCTAACCTAGTCAATGTAAATTTAAAATAAACTATCTTTAAACTGATATTCTTATAAAACTAATTAAATTCTATAGACAATCTAAAATTTAAACAAACTATCTTCAAAATTGAAATTGTTATGACACTAACTAAATTATATTAACAAAATTTTGTACCTTTCTTTCACTGAATGCCTAAATGAACTATTTTCCACTAAGTATATAGATTCTAATCACCACTGAATGTCTTCGTACTTCAGTTATCCTTGTTTTTTTTGTGAAATTACTTTTTTCAATTATCAGCTTCTACCAATTTAAGATATATTTTTCTTCACCAGCATCTATACACCACCAACCAAACCAGCAAACAGCATTTATATTTATTCTTCTTTTCAATATACCAATATCCAATTATTATAAGTTGATTTATACTAATCTCCAACCATAATATAATTTAATTTCTTCCAATATACCTTTTTTTATCTTCAATAATTATTTGTGTATAATTATAAATGTGCATTAAATTATATGCATAATTTTTAATCTTCATTTAACTCACTATATTAAACTATTGGACTATTTGTACTTGATTCACTGACTCTAACTAACTTTCATAATAAACTGCTTGACTTCTGACTAAAAAACTTAAAAACTTCTTGACTTCTGAATAAAAACTTAAAACTGCCATCTTGAATCCAAATCACGGGTATTTATATCTTTTGGACATTCTAGAACCATCTCGTAAGAGATCATGTTCCAATTTGTTCTATTTCATACTTGTATGAATTTTCTGGAACAAACCATTTCGCAAACATGGCCATCTCAGGAGATCCAGAGAATTCCATTCTTTTCTATTAATAATTTTGTTTACATTTAGGCTTTTCAGATCAGAATATATAATTAAATTAGTAACTAACACTCTAATTTAATAAAATACACATTTCAAACAATATATTATATAACCCCACTTTATATTCCCTTATGATTCTTAATTTGACACTTGGAGTATGTATAGTTGGTTGCCTAAGCACATGGCTCACTTAAATCTATTTACAATATTAAAATACAACTTTTTACAATTATTATATGCTAATTTCTTAAAATACCCTCACATAAATAATTTTTATTAAATTCTCTAGTATATAACTTATTTAAAACAACCAAATATCTAATATTATGTAGTATATAACTTATAAATTATTTTCTATAAACCCCAATCGTCACAATATATATATATATATATATATATATATATATATATATATATATATATATATATATATATATATATATATATATAAACTAAGGTACACTCGAAGAGTGGTGGGTTTTTCGGTCAAAGTGGAGAAATAAAGACAAAGAAGGTGGCTACTTCATCTATTTATTGAAGACGTTTCGCTTTCTGCTCAGAAAGCATCATCAGTTCATCTAAAAAGAACAATATGAAACCAAACATCCATAGAGAAGTTACAACAAAAGTGTGTTACCTTACAAAGACATGTAGCAGTCAATGATATTGTAGCAGTTAAAAATATGAAAAAGCTTACGAAACTGGACATTCAGAGTTAACGTTGTATAAAACAATTAATTGAAACTAGGTATAGTTTGCAATTTAACAAAATTAGCACAGCAAAAGAACATGTGATAAACATACATGTATATATATATATATATATATATATATATATATATATATATATATATATATATATATATTGTTATGATATGTAAAATGGAGAAAAATATTGGTTTGTTTAAAAATATTTCAAAGTTCAAAAACATTAAAATAATTCAGATAAGTAGGATAATATCCAACAAACATTTCGGAGAAGGAAAGTTATTAAATTCTTGGATTACCTGTACTAAACAAAATGTAAGCTTTGCATAAATTATTTCTTTGTTATACTTGAGTGACCCGCATAATTTTAAGTGAAATCCAAAGACAATTGAAATACATTAATGCAGTGATTAAAGACAATAGAAGGGATTATAGAAAGAGGTTTTTGTTAGTTTTTAAGAATTATAGAAAAATATTATTTGTAAATAAGTTTTAGGAAATTTATAATTATAGGTAAAAATTTGTTTGTTATCGAAATGAAAAAATGGGGGAATTGTGACGAGTTTTGATTGGCGGAGATTGAAAAAGGTGGGATAAGTATGTAGGAAAAAGTTTAGCGAGATTGAGGAGAGAGAAGAGAGAATCAGTGGGTTTCCAAGTCTGTAAGACGAACAGTGATTGTTCTCTGGCGGTTCCTGAAATGTAGCAAGCAGTAGTGTTGAATGTTAGTGAGTTTTTGTGGAGTTAGTGTATCTGACAGAAGCTGAAGCAGCAAAATATTGTAAGTCATATTTCTCTACTTATATTCCAAGAGTCACTGTTCAGGCCAACGAGAGATTCAGTTTATCGTAAAGAGAAGATATTCCAAGAGTCATTTTTCACTCGGGCCAACGAGAGATTCAGTTTATCGAGAGGAGAAAGGCTATCATAATTTGAATGATTTGTGCTTTTGAAGGAGATCATTAAGGACGATATACTTGCAACAATCTGTGTAAGATTGCTGATTACATAGGGAGCGGTTGAGAGGAGATAATATAGTCTACAAGGAACAAGGATTTGGACCACTCATCATCAGAGAGAGATATTTTTGTTTCTGCAGTTTTTTTTCTTTTATTGATAACACAATTTTTACACGTAATTTAGAAAGGATATAAATATTTTGATTAGGAGAGTTAGAATAGTTTGGGATTTTGAGATTTCAATTAATATTGTTTGTACCATTAATTTTGATTGTTCACGTACGGAGAACAAAATTTTGAGAATCCTTATATGAGATTTGTTTATTGAAAACTTTTGAGTGTGAATTATTTCATTATTTTTATTTCAATATATAGTGTTAGATCATATGTGTTTTTTATTATTCCGGTATTCTCTGGACCTTACCTTTCACATGTAATAGCATAGATATTGAAGCACGAATTTAACCCTGAGATAAAAGAATTAAAAATTGTGATAGAGTCATAATCATATCATTTAAATAATTTTAATTAATCAAAAAAATTAATTAGCTAATTATTGCTTGGCGCACCAAGACTTTAAATATCACAATAATATATATATATATATATATATATATATATATATATATATATATATATATATATATATATATATATATATATATATATATATACATATTTATATTTATGCGTGTGTGTGTTTATCAAAAATATTTATATAATATCTAATCCATTCCTTTCAGCTATTTTGCCGACAGAGTAAAAAGAATGTAAGCGGTCGTAAGACACTACACTATAAAGAGCGGTACATATCATGATAACGCTGGCGGTCTCTTTTGATTGTCGTCGGTACTTTTACATCAACAAGGATGAAAATTCCCATGAGCTTGTACACACTCATCTTTTTTATGTGGATCTAATCCTTAATGAAATTAAAGGATAAAAAAAGTTACGGTTCAATCAAGATCATACGCTTGATGGCAAATTGGTAAGAGTGTGCAAAAAATTGATTGTTTTACAGTATATCCAAAAAATATTGTTGCAGCAATATGGTCACTTGTTTTGATTTAATTTGAATGACATTAAAACATGGTAACAACTTATGATCGTGAGCAACGGAATTTGTATGCTTAATCGATTAACCAAAGGTATAAGCTTAAACTCTATATTATAGCGGATAGACGAAACCAGGGAAGACCACCCACGAGACTGACTGACGACGTAAAGAGGATATGAACCAACTTAATTGCAACCACGCAAGATAGATCTAAATGGAAGTTTTTCGAGAAGGCCTATGTTCAACAGTGGACGGCTATTTGCTGATGATGATAATACGCTAAAATATATTTCAATAGTATTTTAATTTCACAATTTCAATATTAAGTAAAGTTACCATTATGCCAATAAAAAATAGATTCTTAGCCTATGGAATATTAAAAGACTAGTAGTATGCTCGAAGAAATGTATACCACCTTGTCAAACGCCTCAAAAAATATGGGCCTGCAAGTAAATGAAAATAAAACTAAGATAATGGCATCAACACCCAACAATAGAGCCAGAAACATCGGCCACCAATTCACGGTTGATAATTCTACCTTTGAAGTGGTGGACAAATTCACATACTTGGGCTCCCTGATCACCAAGGAGAACGTCATGACGGAAGAAATCAAGCGAAGAATAATCCTAGCAAACAAATGCTATTTTGGACTGAGTAGACATATGAGAAGCAGAAACTTAAGCCAAAAAACAAAAATAACCATATACAAAACCCTTATACAACCAGTGTTGACATATGGGTCGGAGACATGGACCATTTCCAAGGCAGATGATAATCTGCTTATATTTGAACGAAGGATCCTGAGAAGAATATTTGGTGGCATCTGTGAAAATGGTGTTTGGCGAAGGAGGTACAACTACGAGATATATCACAGATATAAACATATATTTGGTGGTAAAGACGTAGTATCCTTTATAAAAATAGGAAGACTAAGATAGGCAGGATATCTGGCAAGATCACAGCAGAACAACCTCCTAGAAGAATCCTTATGTCACAACCTGTGGGAAGTAGAAATAGGGGTAGACCAAAACTCAGATGGAGGGATGGTGTAGATGAGGATGGTAGACAAATAGGCGCAGCAAACTGGCAACAGTTGGCAATGGATAGAACTGACTGGCGTAATAGACTTGGGAAGGTCGAGGCTCTTTTATAGGGCTGTAGCACCAATGATGATGACGAGTAGTACGCTCATTCAATAATGGTTTGGACTTTCATTTACCCTTTTATTTTTATCACTTTAGTAATCATTTTTTTTATTATCAGGACACAGTTTTTTATGAACGCACTATTAACATTTGATAGTAAACAAAAATGTTATTTATTGCCTTTGTGACTCTACAGAGAGAACAACTACAGTGAAAACAAAACTCAACTCTGAAAAAGAACAACTTCAAAGAGAACAGCAGATCAACACTGAGAACTATTTGCCGAAATAGTTTGTATAAATTTTCTACAATTTTTTCATTAACAAACATTGTATAAAATATTTTGATAGAAGCTGTGAACATTTGATTTGATGGAATTTACTTCCTTGATGCTCCGGGATGGACAGAAAACACATTACTAATTCTATTGTTATTGGCAAGAATTAGATCGGAGTAGCCGAGTGTTGGCTACATCTGGAATAACTGCAACTTTATTAGAAGGCGGATGAATTGCACATTCTGCCTTGAAATTACCATTAAACACACAAATAAATGAAACACCAACTTGCTGCTTCTTAGGGTGCCTGTCCGCTGCAAACGTTGGCGATCATTCTGGCTATGATGACTTTGTTGGTTGCTGTACGGAATAGCTGTGTTGAGGTCTTTCTATATCATGTTCTCAGGTTAGCAAGCCAGGATATTCTTCTTCGTCCTGGTGCCCTTTTTCCTTCTATTTTTGCCCTGCAAAATGAGTTGCTCATATCTGCCTTGATTTCTCATTATATGTCCCAAGTACTACAGCTTACGGCCCTTCACGATATTGACCATATTGTTCTGAAGCTATTTTCTTGTGGCATTTTAAATTAATCACTATTTAAATGGGAATAAGCCACAATTAAAGGTTAAAATACGTTTATTGACGTTTTAATTTCCACTTCGGAAATCGTTCTCAAAATACAAACATTAATAATAAAATAATGTTTGTATTTTGAGAACGATTTCCGAAGTGGAAATTAAAACGTCAATAAACGTATTTTAACCTTTAATTGTGGCTTATTCCCATTTAAAAAGTAATCGATATTGACCAAATTCGCGGTTGTGCTCATCCTTCGTAGTACCTCTTCATCGGCGACCATGGTATCTTCAGGATCCTTCTGTATAACCATAGCTCAAAATCTTGAAGTTTTGATAGAGTCTCTGCCTTCAATGTCCACGTTTCTACTCTGTACAGAAGCACTGATTACACGTAACATGTAAGGAGCCTTATTTTTGTTTCTAGGGTGAGGTCATAGCTCTGAACACAGAGCTGATAGTCAAGAATGCACTTTTTGCCTTTCCGATGCGACATTTAATCTCCTGGGTATTGTCCTACCACTCATTTATTATAGTTGTGCTGTGAGACACATTCTTATATTTGTTTTTTATGTTTTCATTGCTGATGATCATTAGCTTGGATTTGCTGGTGTTTATATCCAGTCCATATGTTCTACTTGTCTCCGTTATTTTGTTCATTCAGTTTTGCAGCCCTTCTATGGTTATGGAAAACACTATTCTATCATCTGCATACCGCAGGTTCTTGAGCTTGGACTTCATTTATTGAGATGTCTTCATCAATATCTTTTAGAGTCTCTTCAAAAATGTGCTCCGAGTACAGATTCAATATCAGCGGTGAAATTATGCACCCCTGACTCACTTCCCTTAAGATTTTGACTTCATCTGTATATTCTGCATGTATTCGGAGCATCGCTGATTGATTCCAATACATGTTAGCTATTATTTTTAGGTCTCTTCCATCAATAATTGTCCTCTTCAGCACTTCAATCATTTGTTCATGCCTGAATCTATCGAAAACCTTCTTATAGTCAATCAGAAACAATACCTGCATGATTAATAAAACTTCTCTCCTACCAACGGCGTTGTCAAATTCAAACTGATTGGACGCCGTTTTTGTTCCTCGCATTTCCCGTGAATTCTTTTGTGGATGACTTTTAAAAACATCTTCATCAGATGACTCATTAGGCTTATGGTTCTATAGTCTTCACAAACTTTTGCTCCTGTTTTTTTGGGCTTCTTTTTCTTCTTCCTTCTTGTATGTAGGCTTTAAAACCTGTTTCTTCTTCAATATTAGCCTCCTAAATTGTTTAAATTATCGCACCATCTTTTTCTTGGTCTGCCAATACTACTTCGTGCATTTGGTGACTTATTTTCTGCTATTCGTACTTTCCTATCCTTTGTCATTCTACTACTGTGTTCGTTCCACTCCTGTTTCTGTTTTCACTCTTACTTACCAAACGACTCAATCTTTGGTTCAATTGAGACTCACTCTAAAGATAAACAGATTTATGTGTCCGAAGATTGGTTTTCAGTCATAGTTCGGTGTAGAAAAAAAAAGCTTTCATTTTCACAAAAATGCTTAGAAGAGGCTTTAAAGATCTGGCACAACTCACTAAATACATTACGAAAAGAAAAACCAATCCGGATAACCAATCAGTGTCTTGGTTAAAATTGCAGTGAATTAGAGTCAAAAAAGATGAGCCATTTTCACTGTTCTATAGAGATACACTAAATGAAGATTTTACCTTTGGCAAATAATATCCTTCGAAGCAAGCAGAGGAGAAGACCAACATTGTTGAAAAATCTTCAACTGGATTGTTTGTACACAGCACCTCGACCAGTCATGCCAGACAAAAAACGGGATATGTGTGATTTACTATCATACATTCCTCCAGCCCACCATTCTTATTTTAGAAATCTTATACCATCTGATGAAGGCACTGACGAAGCAGGACCACTTCCTGATGTAGAAGAAAACAATGACTAATAAACTAGTGAATTTATTTTTGATTTTCTAATGTAATGTATGCTAAACATGTTTTGCTTTCTGTACATTCTCTTTAAACTCTTAAGGAAAAGTGGTATAAGTCATTTCACCCCCTAAAAATTACCCTTTACATGGTTTTATTTCTGTTATATTCTTAATAAATAAAAAAAACTACAAGCATGTTTATAAATGTTACGTAGATTTAATTACAGTATTTCTGATAAAACCTTTTGTATCTCAAAATGATGCTCAGATGAGACACCACTTTTCCTTTCATCGCCTCATGTATATATATATATATATATATATATATATATATATATATATATATATATGTATATATATATATATATATATATATATATATATATATATATATATATATATATATATACATTTCAAAATCAATTTGTAAAATCGCATCTAATTTAAATAACCTGCAAGACGATGTGCGAATAACACATCTAAAGACTAAGAAGATAATGTTCAAGAAATAAAATCGAGCAGGTTTTGCAAAAGGAGCTGGCCAGAGTCGATTTTTGACCGTTGGCGCCAAAACAGGTATGCTAAATTGTGGTGCATATACACACACACACCTGAGTTCGCAAGTACGCGTATGATGGGAAATGTAGTGTACGAGATTATTGCCTCAGGGTGGAACTGGCACAATTTATATGTTTACTTGGAAGAGGGGAGCTTTCTTGCAGTGACTGTGCCCTCCGGATATCGTTGGAATATTACAAGCAACTTCTGTAGCTTCCTTAATATTAGTGATTAAAGAGTATTTCTAGCTATTAAATTTAAATTAACGAATTATATCCATTCACACAATATTTTTGCCCATGAATCTACTAAAACATTTTTGGGAAAACTATTTAACTTTTTCCTTTTTAAATAAAAATTATTATGATTAAAAAATATTGATAAAAATTGAAAAAATATTTTTTAATTTTTTTTTTACATTTTTTCTTATAAATTAAAATTGTAATTTGTTGTAAAAAATAATGATAGCATGTTTGTTCTTAATAATTCGAAGATATTAGTCCAATTATCTCTTTTTCTTGGGGACAGCAACTTTTCTAGCATTTGGTGAACTTTGGGGAAGCCTTGGCGGTCTTTAGATTAGGTGCCTTTGGTTTTTTCGTAGGACAGCCTTTACTTAATTTCTTCGATTTGGTTGGTGTTTTTATTTTGGCCTCTGCGAAAGTCGGATCTGCGGGTGAAGATATTGAATAGATATTGAATTCTTTTCAAATTTCTTTGTCTGGTCGGCTTTTCTCTATTTTCGTGCCGATTTTTTAGCCTCGGTCACTTTGTTTACAGATTCTGCCTTTTCGCAGGTAGCAGAACGTTTAACAGCGGCGGCAGTTTTTTCGCTTTAGTTGTTCCTCCAGCTTTCTTTTTTTTTTCTGGATCAGGCTTTCCAGATCCTGACGCTTCTTTTCCTTTTGTTTGCACCAACGATCCAGTTTCAACTCCAGGTTTTAAATATTTTTGACGAACTTTAATAAAACGAATGAATCTGATACCAGATCATCAATTTGGATTCAGAAAAATCATTAGCAAAAACAGAAAGTAAGCTCTACTGGCTTCTTAGACGTAGCTCAGAGTTTTGATAAAGTCTGGCATGAGGCTTTAAACTACAAATTAAGGACTCTAATGCCTAAACAGTGTTTAAAGATCTGAAAGTCATATCCTTTAGATATATACATCAGGATAAATAAAAAAAAAGTGTACCCTAATATTGGTCTCCAAGGGAGATTAAAGCTGGAGTGTCACAAGAAAGCGTATTAGGGCTGGTCCTGTATCATATATATACATGTGATATTCCAAAATTAAAACACTTATTGCCACTTTCGCAAATGACACAGCCATTGTAGCAGTGGGAGACTTTAGTGAGAGAGCGAAGGAAATTAAATGAAATCAAGTTGATCCATATTAATTTTACAAATAAAAGAATCCAAAATTTCCCATTTAGAATAAATGATATCCAAGTTCCATTTTGCGATGTCAGCAAAATATCTGGGTATCACCTTAAACTGGGTATAAAAAAATATATGTAAACAAAAGTAGAGCGCAAGTCATAGTATTTCACGAAGAAATGTATTTTTTCTAGTTTTCTTGGAAGCAGAAGTACAAACTTACCGATTTATATTTTTCTCCATGTTTCGTAATATTGCTAAATCTGAATCCTCATATGAAGAGTCGGATTGATTCAAATGACGAATTGGAAACAGTTTGAGATAGAACATCTGTCTCTCATTGTATGAAACACGTTCATTTATAATGCTGATATTGCATTATAAAACTATACTGGGTAAAGTTTTCTTTTGATTTTACCGACTTTTACTTTGGTTTAAAAAATGTCGTGACAAGACAGATACTGATACTATATATAAATATCACTAGGCGATGATTAGTTTAAGCGGATGCTCTAAATTCAAATAACTATATACCCAAATATGCAATACCAGTTATTCCGTCAATGATTAAATAAACACAAGACAAGCAGCTAGGAATAAGTGTGATTTTCCAATAAATAAAACCTTTAAAGCTTCCTGCTGAGTGAAAAATGAAAAATCAAAGTTTGTAAAGTAGTAGTAATACCTGATTTGGTTCTTTATGGGAAAAGAACTTACAAATAGGAGTGAGGATCAGTTACATAGATATAAGATAAACATATTTTAAGAAAGCCATATGGAGCGACCTATTAACACGGACTGTTGCATTAAAGAAGTAACAACGAGATGGTCTTGATGTAGAAAGAACCTAACCTAGTAGCGGAGATCGCAGCAGCTAAAGTAATATAATCATAATTACCAAGAAAAGACAGAAAGCAGAAGGCATCAAGGAAAATCCCTCCACAATGGGCTATAGTGGCTCAGAGTAAGTAAACCTTGGCCGGAGATTATTTTTGTGACAATCTCTGAGACGTAGGTACAATATTTTTTTTTTGGACAGATATATCTACACATGTCAACACAAGGAAATATGTGATATAAATAATAACCTCAAAGATTCAAAGGATTCACGAATGAATGAAGTGAGACATTACATTAACAGCACTAAACAGAACAAAAAATAGTCCAACTAATTATTTGTAACGTATATATATATATATATATATATATATATATATATATATATATATATATATATATATATATATATATATATATATAGTGATCTTTCATGAGATGATATTTCACAACATTAACTATTCAATTTTCTAATAATTTTGTCCTGGATCTTACACACTAATCTGTTTAAAAATGTGCCATTTACTAGCCAAAGGAACAAAATGTGCAACTAACATGTAGTAGTACGCTTAGAGAATACTGCTCTTCAGTATCATTAAACGGTTGGTGAGACCTCTGCCATAAAAAGAAGAATAAAGTACGTGAAGGTAACATATATTTACCAAGCGGAAAAATGTGGGCCTTAAAAACTCAGCTAACTATTCTGGTTAATAGGTCAGAAGTCAAAACTGCTAATCGATGACAAATTGTTGATGTATAAAGTCATTCTAAATCTAGGTCATTTTCATATCCAGGAAAAATTTAAATCCGATGTTCTTTAATGGTAACTAATGCTCCGTGGTACATTCAAAACATTATCCTCGCACAATACCTCAAAATGACAATTTTTAAGTTATTAAAAAACTTAATTAAAGATTACTTATCGTTTTTATTCTGGACGATTTTCTTATTTGTAAAATCTTAAGGCTCACGCCGGCCCTGGACTAAGTCCATCATTATTCTAGTTGTTAGCGAGGAGTGATATTACACTTACGGTACTTCTATCATTACGACCAAACGGATGCTTTCGAACAATGGGCAATGAAATCTCTCACAGAATAGAGAAAAGAAAGAGAAGAGTTGAATTACCTTGTCTAACCACATCAATTCTCCTATATGAGGTGCATTAACAAAGGCTCTTGAAATATTTATTAAAGTTCCTTAATGGTCTTGAACTAATATGGATAGATCGCTAACGGCAAAAATTAAAATTTTTAACAATGACAAAGTTGGAATATTTGGCAAGATATTAAGTACGGTGAGCATACTGTGGGTCAATATTTCTTCTGTTTTGTACCACATGAAGGTGAAAAAAGTCATAAAAGTCTTCTAGTGCTATAAGATATCGTTAAATGAAGGTTAAATTATTATTTTTCATTTCTCTATTTATTATTTAATACTTCTACAGTTCTAAGAATAATAAGCTTTAAGTTTTCAAATGTAAATATAGTCCAGTATAAAACCTAGTCAGACAGGGTGACTCGTTACCCCCACTTCCCTTTAATATAAAAATGGACGAAATAATACAAGCAGTACATAAAGGTCATGGTTATAGAATGGGGAACAAAGAAATCCAAATATTGTGTTATGCAGACGACGCCGCATTAATGGCCGAGACAGAAGACGAGCTCCAAAGATTAACACATATCTTCAATACAACAGCCAAGAAATGCAATATGATAATATCAGAAGAAAAAAACCAAATGTATGACATCTAAATACCCACTCCGATGTAAAATCGAAATTGATGGGAAATTAATAATGCAGGAAGCAAGGTTTAGATACGGAGATGTTGAATGGGAAGTACGACAACAGAGCTTAAAAGCAAGTAAAGCGGCGGGATCTCTTAAGGACACGATCTGAAAGAAAAAACACCTAAGCAAGACACAAAAATAAGATTCTATAAAGCAGCAATTAGACCTATAATAACATACATGGCGGACACAAGACCTGACACATCTAAAACGAATATCAGGGAAAAGTCTGTTGAATAGGGAGAGAAGCGAAAACATAAGAAAAGCATGCAATATAGAAGACATAAATGGATGGGCGACAAAACAGAAATAGGAGTGGAACGAACACATCAGTAGAATGACAGAGGATAGGATAGTAATAGTAGCACGAGATAAGTCACCAAATAGACAAAGAAGTCTTGACAGACCAAGAAAAAGATGGTGCAATAATTAAAACAATTTAAGAGGCTAATATTGAAGAAGAAACAGGCTTTAAAGCCTAGATTCAAGAAGGAAGAAGACGAAGAAATGTAAATATATTCATATCTTAAAAATAAAAAGAGTGTTAAAGAACTTTTCTCTGAAGTTGATCATGAATTATTTTAAATTTAAAAAAGCGCAACAACGGTGATTTTCAGATGTAAAAATTACTATTTTTGAGCTATTTTGACGTGACAACGTCTTAAATTAGGTTGTGGCTCGGAGTCACTCATGAAAAAGTGTAACGCCCGCTCACGTCTGTTACGATGAGTCACCGAACGAGAAAGAGGCCCGCCGGACCGGCGAATGCCTTGCGTCTCTCTCCCACTCAAACATGATCGGTCCGCTGCGCGCGCAGCACTAGAGAATTAGGCGCGTTGAATCGGTGCGTACTTGTGTCTCTGTCTTTCTCGAGCGTTCTTGGCGTTGGAAAACCGAGAAAGCGTCATAATACAAGTTCACACGTGTGGTTAAAGTATCGTCAGCTGTGTCTGTAGTGAAAATGTGGAGTGCTTAGATTCGTCATTTACAACAACTACAACAATAAAGGTATGAATATATTTTGAAATATATATATTCTATATAATACTATATACATAATACATAACTATACATACAATAGACATAATATTATATATTATGTCTATTGTGCAATTTAATAATATTCATATCAATAAATATTCTACCGAGAAAAAGACGTTGTCACGTAAAATCTTCGCCCGTAAAACCGACTTTACAGGCAACTGATTTTTTTTAGCTAAGTTCCTAAAACCAAGTTCAAACAGTTTTTATGTAAGGAATCGAATCTAATTTGGGCCAATTTAAGTAAATCATTTAGTTATTTATATAATTAAATACAAAAGCCTTTTTTAATTTTTATTAATAGAGCAAATTGTCTTGCAAATTTGTAGAATATTGGAAGGAGGATGGCAAGATACGGTATTTAAAGTTTTAATATCAATAAAAGCAAAATTTGTACATTAAGAGAATGTAATTATTTCTACGTTAAGTGTTCTTTATTATTTTTTGAATATCTGGTGACATTAGGAACTTTTGGAAAACAAAAAAAAAACATAAAAATAAAAAAGATGTTTTGCTCCGTATCGTCCCATGGAGATGGATATACCCAGTGGGGTAAGACAGACCTTCAGAACTCACAGTCGTGGATGGCTTCGTCATCATCATCGTCGATCCCTACACAGTGCTATTATATACACATATAAGGTGTCGCCTTCTTCTTCACTTTCATTTTCTGATAATGAGACTCTTGCTCTTTTTGTACTGCAGTGGTGCATACAAACTTAACTGTGGGGACTGCCTAAAAACTTACATCGGTCAAACTTGTTAAACCTTTAATAAATGTATGGTAGAACACAAAATAGGCATTCGATAATAAAAAAACTGGGTCTACGTACGCACTTCACCTTCTAGATCATAATCATTCTTTTAATGACCAATTTCAAATTCTCCATATTCAAAATAAAGCTCTTTAGCTATCTTTATTAGAATTTATGGAAATTAATAAATTAAAAAATACAGATATAATTCTGAATGACAAACTTAAGACAAACAGCTCTCTCCTCCTCAATTTATTCAGTTAGAGGCCATAAAGTGTAGACAAATAGTAAAAATACATTATTTGAGAAAGGCACTAGGCCGAAACAGCTGAAGTGAAAATAAATTTGTTTAAATTTTGTGAAAGTGTAAAAAACAAAAGTTTTCTGTGTTTTATTCTTAGATATGGGTATTATTTTAGAAACCATTCATCGGTCCTCTATCAGCTTCTTCTTTCCTGTTCTTGAATTGATTTGTGTTTTAGTTTTAATATCAACTACTACAAAAAAGTCTTGGACTAGAATTAAGTACGTATAATTATACGTAGACATAAAACTTCATTTCTTGAGACACAGGAAAAGCAGATAACATAGAGCCTAATTATACTTTAATGAGTGTGGGTAAATTTTCCTCCGATACTTTATTTAATATTGAGTGAGCATTCTTCCTATGTAATGTCACTCGTAGCACAGGAAATTTTCTGGCTGCTCTATAATAGCTTAATTTTCCATAAAAAACATCTTTAACTGCTTTCTGCACGGATTCTTAGAACCATGACTCTCTTTTTCAGTTAAATTTTAAAACAATTTGCTTAAAATAATTTCTGAGGTTAATAGATTACTACGTAAACAAGATGGGTAACAGGTAATAGGCAACTTTCTGTATTAGAAACCAGCGCCGTGTGGCAAACATGCCGGTGATGAATTTACCTATCTGCAGTGATGAGTTTACAGGTCTCCAAAGGATGCCGGTGATCAGTTTGCTATATCTCGCAGGGTTTAATAATTTTATTGGTGGCTTAAGAGTGATGAGTTCGTACACGTCCGTCTAAGTACCGATTCGTAAATAATAAGATTTTTCCATTTCTTTATTTTCATTAAAAACTCCGAACTCCGGATCGGAACTCACAAGCTTTAAGATTTCTCGTTGTTTTTACCACAGTATTATACGTTTTTTTCTAGTTTTATCTCTTGATTTTAAGTAGAATT
The DNA here is from genome assembly GCF_040954645.1 of Diabrotica undecimpunctata. NCBI lineage: Eukaryota > Metazoa > Arthropoda > Insecta > Coleoptera > Chrysomelidae > Diabrotica > Diabrotica undecimpunctata. The sequence continues at coordinate 156,896,710 of NC_092805.1, forward strand.
ACTATAACAGAGAATATTTTTGTATTATGGTTGGATATGATGGATTGTGTCGTATTACATACTGTTTCTTTTATCTTTTATATTTTGTACGTAGAGCTGAAATAAAAGAGTAGATAGATCTTAAAGACTATTGATTTTCGCAATATTCTCCACGAAAATTAATGAGTACAGTCAAATTTTTGTTTTTGGAGCCATTCAATGCAATTTTCGACCACAAAATCCGTAATTACTTTTCCGAAAAAAAAAGAGGAAAATCATTAGGATAGGAGGGATGGTCTAATAATTAAACTTTTTGTAGCGTCAAAAATTCGATTGACTTGAAGCAGGTACTGACTTGAATTGTCTTGGTAAAGGATAGTTTTTCGTTTATAGTTGCCTTCTCAGACGTTTGTGACAATATGCAATTTACAAATGTGCAGTAATAAGTTCTTATTGAGATTTAAGAAAAATTGTTGCCATTTAACCTACTTTCGAGACTAATGATGCGACAGAATTTTTTGAGGCACTGAGTTGGCTTTTTTTAACTTAAAACGACCAAATGGATGACACGTTTTTTTTTCGGGGTCGCATGAGTCACAGAACATTAACTTTTTTAATTGGGTAACTAATTACCCTAAAAAATTAGAAAACTTATCGTAGAAAAAAGAAAACTCAGAGGATCTGGCAGTGCTCTAGAACTCCATATAATAAAAATAAACTAAATAATGCTACTTAACAGCTTAAAACAGAAATTAGAAAAAATATAAATAAATCAATTAGCAAATATCTAAGAAAACTAACAAATGATAGCACTGATTGTTTGAAAATGCTAATAAATTGGCTAAATATCTCGAGGAAACATTTCAGCCAAATGAAGATAATAACACACTTGGAGGTGTCAAGGTGGTGAAGCATCAAAGAAGAATGCAAAATTAAACTAGTCACTCCAAAAGAAGTGTCTAACTAAATTAAAGCAAACACAATTCCAGGAAAGAAACTGGGTTTAATTTAATTACTGAGGAAATCTTAAAACAACTCCATAGAAAAGCTATAGTACAGCTGGCATCTTATAAATGCCTCGTCCAGATTAAGATATATTCCCACGGTATGGAAATGATGATCTTTAACCCTGGAAAGCAACCAAATACAGTATCATCATACATGCCGATTTCCTTACTAGCTACAATTTGCAAGCTATATGAGAAGCTATTGCTGAAAAGGCTGAAACCTCTTATACACGTTAAGGATATATCCATCAATATAATTTCGGCTTCGAGAAAGTCATTCGACCAAGTTCATAGAAGGCTAGTCTGGACAATCCACGTTAAAAAGAAAAAAGAACAGCTGAACATCAAGTATAAACAAATGTATTGGCTATTGTGAGGACAATCCACCCTGTCAATCTACAACAAAATATTTTTGTAAAAGCAGATTCTAAAACCAATAGGGATATATGGTATTCAGTTGTGGGTTTGTGCTAGTAAGAGTAATTTAGACATCATCCAGCGATTCCAAAACAAAGTGCTAAGGAGCATTATCAACGCTTCTTGGTACTATATGAACCGTGACCTCAATAGAGTCCTAGAAATGGATACTGTTAACAAGACCATTGAAAAATTTGCCAAGAATCACAAAGAACAACTTCTTTAACACGTCAATGTAAATGGCATGTAGCTCATTGAGATCACGGATCTGGCTAGAAGACTTAAGAGGAAGAAAGCCTTCGAGTTAGTTAACTGAAAAGTAGAGTATAGTGCAAGTGATGATACAGGTTAATAGTTGTGCAGCAAATTAACAGAAGCTAAGGGATACTAGTGAATTTGCCCTTAGTCTCAAGTTTTTAGTAATCATTTAGGCGAGAAGAAAGTTGCTCAATGTTCATATTGTTTGATCAGATTGTAATGGTCTTAAGCATTTTATTGTTGTTTATTAAAAAAAAAAACATTCTCTTTCATTTCCTTCTCAGCAATTATACCAGCTCTATTCCCAGCGCTACATTTTCCCAAACAATATAATTTGTATTCTTCGTCTAATTCTTTTGTCCTTTTGCCTTTCCACTTCGCATTTTGTATGCAAACAATTTGTACTCAGCTTCTTTTGAGCGGGTATTTACTAGCTCTTTAACTCTTATTCGGTGGTCACCAATAAACGCCTTACGCAGAGTATAGCGTTACACCATACGTCGCGTGTGTATACTTTATATAATAAACAATAAATGCGGTCTCTTGTTGTACGCTGAACGCAGCGTGCAACTGCTGTACAAGCATGCAGGCGCGATATAGGGCGTAACGCTATACGCGGCGTGCGACGTTTATTGGGGACCACCGCCTTACTTATCAGACGTCCAAGTTTTCAAGACAAAAAAAATATATTTTGTTCAAGTGCAATGGGTAATTATTATAAATTATTGTTTATAATGCATTAAAAGAATGCATTCAATATAATTCACGAAGTTTTCAATACGCACGTAAACATATAAAAAGAAATAAAAGATCTTTCATAGGACTTAAACACAGGTGTTATCTTGACAGAAACCAATTAATTCTCGAACTACACGACCCCAGGTGATATACTGTACAAAGAACAATTCACTGTTATTAACTAATCCCATCCATATAAAAATGATGATATATGGCCAGGGGCCAACGCTTAGGGAACAAAAAATGATGTATGGGTCGGACGTATAAGCACACCCAAAACAACCTTTGACCCATGCGTTCCTCAGATTTTAATAGATCGTGAAGAATTATGAAGTTGCTTTCGAAACTTGATCTATTTCGTGCCAGATGTGGGTTACTTTTGCAAGTCACGGTATTTTCGTGGGTGTCGGATAATTAATTGATAAATGAGGCAGCTGCCAATAAAGTGACATAAACATATTACAATTCGGTTTATTGGCGGTTATATGTAGTGAACATTTTGAAAATTTGAGAGGCGCGTTTACTAATATTTTTAAAATTAAGTGTTTTAAGTACTACTTGAATCTTTAAATGCAAGTTACAGAATTTTAAACGCTATAATTTAAGATAATACTAGAAAACCTATAAAACAATCTTATCACGTAAAATTAGTTGTCAAAAACTTGTAAAGTTGTCATTAGTTGGTTTTCTTTTATTTAAGTACTCGTTCAGTTCCTTACAATCAAACGTTTCTGTCATACAATACACCATACACCTCTTTCTATCTCGACTATCCCTCTCAATCTTTTAAAATTACTTTAACCTATAATTCTGCTACCGTATTATTCTTCTTTCAGTACTTTTTCTGTGTTCAAGCATTGGCTATTATTCCCTTGACAAAGTCATTTGCTACATTTTCTTATTTATACTTGCCTTTCTTGATCGTTTGCTACAGGGAAAAGTTGTTCTGCACCTGCCTTGGTCGAAACTTTCATATTCCGCAACTATAAGAGTCTTTTATGACTAATCCATCACTTGCTTTCTATTTTTTCTTGAATAATCAAAAACAAATGTCCAAAGCAGCTAACTTGTGTCATTTTGACGATATTTAGAAGCTCCTGCTTTATATAGCAGTTTGGGAACTTCTTCATTGCCGCGTGTGTAATGCAGGAAATTTTCATCATTCTCTTGTGGCAGCACATGTCAAACACTCTATTTTATCTCGCATAAAGGAAAACACAACACAATAAAAGTAAAAGTGGAAGAAGAACTAACGGACCATATTGAAGCTGGCAATGGGATAAGACAGGGAGATTCTCTGAGTCCTCTATTGTTCAACCTAATTATGGATGAAATAATACAAAAATTAAAAACTAAAAAAGGATACAACATGAGAGAAAACAACAAAATAATCTGCTATGCAGACGACGCAATACTACTCTCTCAAAGTGAAGACGATTTACAACGTATGCCAATCTAATACCCCCGCCAGAAAATTTGACATATTAATTTCACCAAAAAAGACAAAATGCATGCTAACAACAGCAAATTTACTAAGATGTAAATTGTAACTAGAAGGTCAGATAATAGAACAAGTGATGAAGTTTAAATATCTGAGCATCACATTATCTAGCTAGGGAAAGCTTGAATTTGAAGTGGAAGATCAAGTGAATAGAGCAAACAGAGTCGCAGGCTGCCTAAATGAAACAATATGGAGAAATAAAAATATCGGGAACGAAATGAAAGGCAGAATTTACACAGTAATCAGAACAATAATGACATACGCGGCAGAAACACTACCTGATACAGAGAGGACAAAAAGGATATTAGAAACAGCAGAGATAAAAACACTTAGAAAAATTGATAGCAAGAAACTATGGGACAGAGCTAGAACAGGTATAGGCTAGGACAGATATACGATAGATGCAAGGTAAAGAACATCAAGAACTGAGTAAGAAATAGAAGAATAGAATACCACGATCATATAAGCCGAATAACAACAAATAGAGTAGTAAAGACGGCAAGAGACGGTTCCCCAATAGGAAGCCAATCAGTAGGAAGACCACGATAACGATGGAACGGCAACTTACTGGAGGCACATTGAAAAACAGACAGAGTCATGTCTATATAAAAAGAAACAGAACAAGGGGATAAAGAAAAACGGACCACACATGATACCTACTTGAGTGTTCTTAATCTTGCTTGAGTAGTTAGGTTTATGGTGGTAAGTGTGGGTTTCTATTTACTGAATGCTGTGCGTGCCATTATGATTCGACCTTTTACAAATCATACGTCAGAGTTTCACACATGATAAATGAACTTGGGAACAATAATGAGGTGGTTTCCCTATGCCTCTCCCATCGCAATACCACAACCATTCAAACTGACCCGATCATGCTTGTAGTAGTTCAGTTTCAAGCCGATCCAGGACCAGTACCTCTTGACTTTTGGGCCTTGAGCTGATACTGATGTCCGATTCTACCCTTGTGGGCAGAGTCGCTTCCCTGAAGTAGATCTATTCTTTACCATCGTAGATTGTAGGCATCGTAGACGAGTGTCTACATAAATGTAAATTTTTGAGTATTTATATCTAATGTGCAACTATTTATTCCAATACTAGTTACAATGTTCTTGAATTTTGTAAACTAATACTGCCGCCTGCCATTTTTATTTTAATCTAGGTTTTTGTTTTTTACTGTGTTGAATACTATTTTGCAATTCAGGGAAAATTGATTCGCTGAATTGCAAATGATTTTATTTTTGTTTGCATTGCCTATCCGTTCCGGATGTTAGAGATCAGCATGGCTATCCTAACTTTCCTTGCAGCTTTTTGGAATAGTCCGTATGTAGACAATTTGAACCATTTTCTCAGGTTTTGTAGCCTAGATATTATTCTTCTCTCAGGTTCTCTCTTTACAAATACCTTGTTCTGAAGAATGAATTGTAATAAGCCATATCCTTGTTCATTTCTCATACCATGGCCAAGATATTCTAATTAGCAGGTTTTTGATTGTGTTAATATTCTCGCATTCCTTGCCCATTCTACGTAGGACCTGAACATTAGTCTCACCACATATCAAAACCTTCGAGCTTTCCTAAAGAAGCTTCAGAAAGTGTCCAAGCCACTACTATGTATAATAACTGTGACTTCTAAAAAGAGACTTCATCTTTATGAACGCTGATCTTGCTTTCCATATGCGCTGTTTTATTTCAATACAGTGGTCCCATTGGCTGTTTATGTTGATACCAAGGTATGTGTAGCTGTTTACCTTGTCAATTGGCTGTTGGTCGTCGGCATGTCTAATGTTGTTTAGACGCACTACGTTGACTAATACACCTTCCTGTAGTTCTTCCAGTGCTTGCTGAAAGGTATGTTCAAAGTACATGTTAAATAACACTGGGTGCATAATGCATCCTTGTCTCACTCCTCTATTTATGGAGATTTCTATTTTTGCCAGTCATAGCTTTGGCGTCATCGCTACAAATAGCGTTATATTTTTTCCAATCAATATTGTAATCGCAAGCGCTTTCTAAAAACATATCGTACAAACACTGGTTAGTATAGTACTGACCATAGTAACAAAAAGTTGTGTATTAAGCCAAAGCAAAGCGCTTTGTAAAATAATATTTCCTTCATGAAATCATATCATCTGCTTCAAAGCGCACAAATACTACAAACTGTGCACAGCCGGAAACATCTGTAGATTCATCAGACTTCAAAGCAAAATTCTGGCCTTTCTTTAATTTTTCGACTACTTGTTCTTACTGAGTAAAATAGTATTGTTAGAAAGTGGTATGTTTTGTAATTTGTTTGCCTCCTGCTTCTTCTTCTTCAAGTGCCATATCAGAGTTATCCGACGTTGCCAAGAACATTGCGGGTGGCGGCAGATGAAGCGCGCGAGACACTTCTGTCGCCGCAACGACAATGCAGTGTGGCAACGTCGACGCAGTTTAGCCCTCGTGAATAACAGATAAATATAGCAAAATAGGAAAAAATCATTAGATACCTAACGTATGTAGTCTTTTAATTAAATTATTTCTTTGGTTTTCTATGACACAAGGAAGTCGACAGAATATTTTAACCTGTAAAGGGGTCGCGAAACAAAAAATATTGAAAAACAATGCTTTTCTTTAAGGTACTATACAAAGTGTTTCAAAAAAAGGTAACCCCGTCTTAAGGGTAGGTAAAAAACTGAAAAATAATTGGGGTTTGCTTAGTAAAAAAATTTTGTAACGCCATCCGTTTTCAAGATACAGGGCGTTGAAGAAAAAAAAATTTTACACATTTTTTACGATTTTGCCGAAACTACTGGCAACATTGTAATGAAATTTTATACGAATATGTTTTGGAAGCTGATACATCCCATGAATTTGTTTTTATATCTGATTCTCATAAAAGGCGCTAGTTATACGGATCGTAATAAGTATTAGTCAATATAACTTTTTTAAGAGTATAATTATTAATCAAAATTTCAAGTAAACTTAAACATCATTCAGTTTTACACGAAAAAGGTACTCTTGGTAAAACTCGATACTGTGTACCGTTTTCGGAATATTTTGATTTGAAAATTATGAAGTAATAATTGATGCTGGTATAAAATAGTTAGTAATTAAAACTCACAAGAAGAAAATTAAATTAATGACTAAGAACATAAAATAAAATTCAATTACAGTAAGTGTTCAAAATGCCCTCCATTTTCGCGAATACACAAGTCTATTCTTTTTTCTAAAGATTCCATTAACCTTCTAAACGGGAGGGGATCAGCTATGATGTCATTAAATTGACGTTGAATTCTTTCTTCCAATTCTTGGCGTGAATATACCTCTGTAGCGTAGACTTTTTCCTTAATATACGACCAAACTGCGTAGTTCAAAGGGTTAAAATCGCATGACCGAGGAGGCCAATGAATCGGAGCTTCTGCACCTCTACCAATCCATCGATTCGGAAAATTATTACTCAACCAATTACGACACCTTCTATCAAAGTATGGTGGAGCTCCATCGTGCATAAAAAATAAAGATCTTCGCTCGTTTAGCGTTAAATCTTCTAATATCTCGAATAAGGAATTGTTTAAAAAATCAAGATACATATCACCATTTAAATTTCCAGGTAGAATATGATAACCTATTAATTTGTTACCTAAAGTTGCTGCCCAAACATTAACTTTAAATGAGTGTTGGTAATGTGATACCCTTTTGACTCGTGGATTCTCATCACACGTGTGCATTATGGGAGTTAAACATACCTTGTCGCGTAAAGGTGGCCTCGTTCGTAAAAAGAATGCATTTTAAAAAATTTAGATTGTGGGCTGTCCTTTGTTGCAATGTTTCACAAAAATCCACTCTAACCGGTAGATCATCTGGCAAGAGCTCTTGGACTTGTCTGTAATGATAAGGATGTAATTGCTGTTCTTTCAGTATCCGTCAAGTACTTGAAGAAGAAGTATTTGTTTGTCTTGTTATATTCCTTACGCTAACTGTTGGATCTTGATCAAGTAAATTTAAAATATTTTTTTCTTTATTAATTGTTCTTGTTGTTCTTGGTCTACCAGAATTTATTTTATTTGGTCTCACATTCCCAGTTTCTCGACAACGTCGTTCAACGGCTCTAAATGTTTTTTTACTTGGTAAGTTTCTTCTAGGAAACTTTTCTGCATAACGTGTCACAGCTGCACTAGAACATCCTAAACATTCGCCTAAGGTTAATAACATGTCAGTGTATTTAACATTTGAGTACATTTTGATTTGATTTTACAAATAACAAGGTTTCAAAACTCTAATTATTGTTGATTTATCGTCAAAACAATCAATAAATGTCAGATTTCCATGGCACACTTGGAGAAAATAGAGGTATACCTATTAGAAATTTATCATTACTACCAGCATCAACTATTACTTCATAATTTTCAAATCAAAATATTCCGAAAACGGTACACAGTATCGAGTTTTAGCAAAAGTACCTTTTTCCTGTAAAACTGAATGATGTTTAAGTTTACTTGAAATTTTGATTAATAATTATACTCTTAAAAAAGTTATATTGACTAATACTTTGTACGATCCGTGTAACTAGCGCCTTTTATGAGAATCAGATATAAAAACAAATTCATGGAATGTATCAGCTTCCAAAACATATTCGTATAAAATTTCATTACAATGTTGCCAGTAGTTTCGGCAAAATTGTAAAAAATGCGTAATTTTTTTTTTCTTCAACGCCCTGTATCTTGAAAACGGATGGTGTTACAAAAATTTTTTACTAAGCAAACCCCAATTATTTTTCAGTTTTTTACCTACCCTAGAGACGGGGTTACCTTTTTTTGAAACACCCTGTATATGTATCTGCAGAAAAATAATTATATTTACGAAAAAAATTTAAAACGATACGGGCAGATCTTTTCATATTTTGAGAAGAAATGAAATTAAATTGTTAAATTTAAGACAATCAATAATAAACAATATAAACTATACTAGTTTTTTAATTTTTATTCCTTGTTTTTATTAAAGCACTCGTATCTCTGCCGGCTAAAATCATTATTAATCATGTCACTGTTTTAAAATCATAATGTGCATAATATTGCAAGCACATTATTTTTAATAATGGTCTTTATGACATAAACAAATGAACTCAGATGATGTGATTAGGATACTTACTGAACTGAAGAAGTCAGAGAATGGTAGACATTGTGTCAAGTCATTAGCGAGAGTCATTTGCCGGGCACGATTTGGTCAGCCATCTAGAAAATAAGTACAAAACAAGAAGGAATGTATATCGCACTAAATGAGAATGAGCTTTAACTGCATAATATTTTATTTAACTTTAACTTTATGTAGACCGAATGACAACCCGAGAATGAGATAAAACCTTGTTGTTGAAAAAGGCTTAATAAGCAGTAGAAGTAATAATCCAAATTCATGAATAAAGAGAATATTATACACAATTGTAGACGAAACAAAAAATATAATGTCTTCTCAGTAGGGATGCCGCAAGGCAAGACAAGATGAGATTTTAGGAAATCTCGTGTTTTGTTTCAAAATTCTCGATATGTAATATAACGTATGGTCCTAAGGTTTTGGGAAAAATTTCACCTGGTCTGATTGAGAAGCCAAATGCATTTAACAAAGAAGGCCATGGAATTGAAATGTCATCAGTTATTGACATTTAATAAACAAAGCAGAATATTTTGGTTTGTGCTCTGCAAAATGTCTTATAAAATTGATATTCGTCGAGGTGTTTATAATATGGTTGGGCGAATGTCGAAACGAGATATTGTTAATATTTATCGAGATCAAAACATAAGCAAATCGACAATTTATCGCACAATCAGAGAATGTGATGAAGGGATACCATGTGTTAACTTGCGTAAAAGTGGCCGACCGCGGATTTTAAACCATATAAGAGAGGTAAGACTGATTGAAGCAGCTAAGAACAAAATTGGGGTCTCACAGCGAAAACTGGCCAGAAGATTTCATGTTGGAAAGACTACAGTATACAGGACCCTATCGAGTAACAATATTATCTACCGGAAAAGAAGGAAAGCTCCAAAATACACAGAGGATCAATTAGAGAGAATTCCGAGATGTTGCCGCGTGTTAAGGCGAGTGCATTTCGTCAACAAGTTGATCGTGATGGACGATGAAAAATATTTTACTTTGTCCAACTCTGAGACTAACAACATTACCTTTGTACCGAAAGCAGACAATCCCCCCAAACTACCTCAGGCTCATCCAGTTGAAGAGTTCTGGGCAATATTAAGTCGGAAAGTCTATAATAACGGATGGGAAGCACAAAATCAGGAACAGTTAAGACGCCGCATATATACAAAAATTAGAGAAATTGACGCCGAGGTCGTCCAAAGGATGATGCAACGTGTCAGGGGAATTATTAAGCAAATCGAAAATAATGGTCCCTTGTCTGTCATTTGAATTTTGATTTATAATAAGGATAGTTAAGTTAAATTGTTGAATAATTTAATAAAAATATAAGATTATTGTGGTCAGAGTTATATGCTTTTGAAATTTTTCCCAAAACTTTAGGACCATACGTTATTAACAATAAATTTGGCAATATCGATGTCTTTAATTATGTCCAAGATTTAATTAAAAAATATACAGGGTGAATCTTGATGACGCTTACCACTTTTCATACCTCTTACCATGGATAGGTAATGTCGCATGAAGTGACCAACCAGGACGCAGATTATCACTATACCCCTCCACCATCTGGTTTTCTAAATTTCTGCAAATTCTATCTTGTATTGTTTTCACTATGTCCCTAGTTCTTCCATTTTTCCTATTTCCAGCACCGTCCTCACGTTCCATGTTCCAATATTTTTTGTCATTCTCTTAATTCTCTTTCTTTTTTTTTGTATTTTTCTTATTATTCTGAATATACCTTGACTAATTTTCCTTTTCGTTTGCATTTTATGTTTCATTTTCATCCATCCATTCTTTCTGTTCTAGTTTTTTGGAGTATTTTCAATTTCTGTGAGATTATTTTATTGTACATTTCATTTCGGCACCTTGTCGTCTATTTCTAATTTCTGGTATCTAGTAATGTAATCATTAAGATACCAAAAAAAGGGCTGTCTAAGTAGATGCGAGAATTGACGAGCAATAATACTGTTGAGCGCCACATTCAAAATAATGTCCAAGATCATATTGAACAGATTGAAGCCAGACCTAGACGAGATAGTAAGAAGCAAGCAATCAAGCTTTCGCGCTAAACGCTCCACTATCGACCACATTTATAATCTAAGAATTATCTTGGAACAAGCTTTTTATTCTTTAAGTTCCATCTCCCAATCGGAGGTTGGATATCATCATCACTATCTTCAGTTACAAGCTAGCGAATGGCAAATATATATAAATTAAATGTAAATGTCAAGTGACTTCGAAAGAAAGATAATACACAGAAGAATTTATCAGAAATGCGAGTCACAGATCTCACGAACGCAGTTTGAATTCAGGGATGCGTTAGGTACAAGAGAAGCCTTGCTCGCGGTTCAGGTATTATTTCAAAGGTGCAGAGACGTCAACTGCGATATGTTATGTATGCTTTATCGACTACCAGAAAGCTTTCGACAGAATCAAGCACGATAAGCTCATGGATATACTAAAGGCAACTGATCTGGATAACAAAGACCTTCGAGTAATCAAGAACATATACTACAACCAATTAGCAACCATTCGGGTGAAAGACCAACTAATAGAAGGTTGCAATAAAGAGAGGAGTACGACAGCATACTCTCTCCCCTATTATTTAATGTCTATTCGGAACACGTCATGAGCCAGGCCTTAGAGCATATCGAAGAGGTTATTCTCATAAATGGTAAGCGCCTGAATAACATCAGATATGCAGATGACACCATCCTCTTTGCAGACAGTTTAGAAGGTTTACAGACACTAGTAACGCAATTGTGGAGAATCAGTCAAGAATACGGGCTTGATTTTAACATCAAGAAAACAAAGTACATGGTCATCAGTAAGAAGCATATTCCACCTAGTCAATTACTGGTAGATCAGCAACAAATACTCCAAGTGCCCCGTTACTACTATTTAGGAACCACCATAAACGACCAATGGGACCACTCAGTTGAGATAAAACAAAGAATTGAAAAAGCCAGGTCAGCATTTGTCAGAATGAGCAAGATATTTAAGAGCCACGACGAAAATCCGTTTATTGAGATGCTACGTATTTACAGAGCTGCTCTATGAGGTTGAATGATGGACACTAACCGAGGCATCCATGGGAAAACTCGAGGCGTTTGAGATGTGGTGTTATAGACGGATACTGAGGATCTCCTGGGTGGACCGAATAACAAACATTGAGCTTCTACGTCGGATGGATAAAACATGTGAAATTATATCCACAGTGAAACAACAGAAGCTAGAATATCTTGGACATATAATGCGAAACGATCATAGATATAACCTGCTGCAACTTATATTACAAGGAAAGGTCTACGGAAAGAGGGGACCAGGAAGAAGAAGAATATCTTGGCTCCAGAACTTACAAAATGGTTTTCCTTGACCACTTCAGGACTATTTCGTGCTGCGAATAGGCGATAGGCACCACAAGAAGAAAGAGGTGACTTCGAAACGGTCTTTGATAGTATAAACAAAGAGCAAATGTGGAAGATTCTGAAACCATATACAGGACTACCGATAAAATAGATAAATACCGGATACATAATGGAATGGATCATGGAGAAAGTAAGCGATGAAAGTAAGGTATTAGGTGAAACTTGCGCAACCAGTTAGAGGACTTGGAGTTCGCAGACGACATTTGTCTCCTAACCGAACATAGCCATATGCAGAAGAAGATTGACTAGAAATGTAATGGACCTTAGGATAAATACAGAAGAAACAAATCCCTTAAAAAAAACAGCCAGGAGACTAAAAGTATAGTAAATGGAAGACAAATAGAGGAAGTAGATAACTTTACATATCTGGAATCGATCATGGAGAAAAAGGCGGTTTAGATGTAGAAAAAAGAATAGTAAAGGCACAACATGTATATAATTCCTTAAAAAGACTTTGATACATACGCGATATATGAAAATTAACCAAAATCTAAATAAATCCGTAAACTAATTTTTCTCTTTTTTCGAAACCAAAATTCAGATTTTTGCTGTAATCTGTGCCTTCTAAGAATTGCAAGGCAAAACAGACGTTGATAAAGATGTTATTAGAGACATGGGGAATCTAAAATTGCATTCCACAACATATCTCCTCAACTAAGCAAAAATCCTTAGCGAATTGGTTTCTAGTACTCATAAAGAGTATACCGGAATAAAAGGAAAAAGACAGTTAAGATTTGGTTTCACGTATAGTGCGTCTGTATATCCGCTTATATGTATTTCACCCTAAAAGGGATCATCAGAACGGCTATTCAACTTGCTTAGTTGAGGAGATATGTTGTGGAATGCAATTTTAGATTCCCCATTTCTCTAATAATATCTTTATCAACGTCTGTTTTGCCTTGAAATTTTGTTTTGCAATAGAGTTGCTTCTCAAGACAGAAAAGATTTATTTTTACGTTCAGAGCGTCTGTGAATAGCCGTTCTGATCATCCCTTTTAAGGTGAAATACGTATAAGCGGATATACAGACGCACTATACGTGAAATCAAATCTTAACTGTCTTTTTCCTTTCAAAATCAAAATATTTAACAGCTATATTAAGACTATATTATTGTATGGCGCAGAACATTGGAGACAGGAAAAAGCAACTACCAAAAAATTACAAATCTTTATGAATAAATCGTTAGGAAAAATCCTAGAAATATACTGGCCTGATAAAACAATAAACGCAGAACTATGGAGGAGAACAAAACAAGAGAAACTAACAGTCACGATTAAAAGCAGTAAATGGAAGTGGATGGGACATACACCAAGGAAAGACCAAAATAATATAACCATACAGGCACTCGAATACCAACCACATGGAAGAAGAAGAAGAAGAGGAAGCCCAGATAATAGCTGAATAAGAACTGTAATAAGAGATCATGCAATAATTGCCCTGAGATGGAGAGAGGTCAAACAGAGAGCGATAAATAGAGAGGAATAAAAAGACTTGTAGAAAAGAGAGAGAGAGAGAGAGAGACACAGATCTCTTACAATATTGGACATTCTTTTCCAAATTATATTGTCTTTCATGTTCTTTCGTTTATGTCTTTCTTTCATGTTCCAGCAGATGTTGTCTACTATTTTTGCCCCGAATAGACCCTCTTTTCTATAGAATAGACCAAGAGGTTATGTTGTTGGCTCACAGTCTCACTAAATATGTTTACGAATAGTAGTTTTTTATCAATAAATACCGGAAATAATGAAAACCAAGCAATATTAGGATATTTAAATAATCGATGTACGGTAAATTTCCCTTTCTATAAGAATATTCTACGTCCCTGCATAATCAGCCACTCCTAGATGAACCCTCTTCTTAGATTCATTCTAAATAATAATAGAAAAAGAATGTCCTAAACGTTGTACCGTACACAATAACAAGCTCCTCTTCGAAAACACCTTAATCTATTTGGAGTGGACTCAGGTGCAATTTTAACACCTATCTGCACAGAGTAAAAGAAGATGAGAGCTCAGAAGAGGGTTCGAGATTGTCACCCTAGTTTGTCGCCAAATCGCCGGATAAACTGTTGTTTTGGTATCGCATTTCTGGACATACAACTATTTTCGGTTCCCCTATTTTTCGCACATATATTTACCGAGATGCGCACAATAGATACGTGTGAAATTGGCTTTGTGGTTGAGTTAATAGTACTAGTTTTCGATTCTATTTCTTGAACAGCCCCAGGTGGATGTGCGATGAGAAACGGACTTTCTTTTTAATTTGCGAATAATGAAGTTCGTTTAGTGATAAATAAGATGTAGAAAGGATTTAATTACGGCAGGGTATTTTAGGGTACTAATTTATGATGAATGTGCTCTCAAAAATTCCTTTAAATTTAGTTTAAAGCTTGTCCATGCTCTTACACAATTTTATATGCATTGGTAATCTATTAAAAAGTCTTTGTCCCATTATACTAGGAGATTTAGGAGATTTGAAATATACAGGGTGAGTCATGAGGAACTTTACATACTTCTACCATATGTAGAGTCTCTCAGGGAGCATATCATGTGGCCACTAAAAAATGTCAACTCCTCTTTATTAATTAACAGGGTGATTTGTGTAATTGACCATTTATTTCATTTTACTGTAGTGTTTATACGGCTCATTTGATTTTTTAAATTTTTGCATGATACAGTACACTACTATCAAGCATTCGACTGGTATTAGCTAAACTAAAAACTTCCAGGACTGGCTTTGGAAAAATTAATTTAGGGATTCGTATTAAATATTACACCCTGTATAAATTTTTTTTAAAATGCAATAAGTGATTTTCAAACTACATAAATAGCCAATGAAAACGTCGCACTTTTATTAAATTTTTAGTGAACGATCAAATCTTACCAAAAATAGAACAACCATAATGAAGTATCAAATTATAAGGTAATTAATTTAAACAAATGTTATAAATTTCAAACATTTTAATTAAAATGATAAACTGAGTCACTGCACAACAAAAAAGAGTAACTACTAACAATAACGAAGAACAATTTAAAAAAAAAACTAAAAATATGTACATAGTTATGATAAACCCATAAATTAGAACTGGAAAAGATACAATAATGGTAACAAAATAAAAATAATTCAAAATAGATTTTCGAAATGGAACCCTGCAGCCTGTACACATTTTTGTTGCCGAATTGTTAATTGGCGTATTGAATTACGGATACTCTGGGGATCGTTTCTAATAGTATTACAACAATGTATAATTCTATCAATTAATTGTTGTCGTTTATTAATATTCACTGCGTAAACTAGTTGCTTCAATCGTCCCCAAATATGGTAATCAACGGGATTGAAATCAGGGGATCTTGAAGGCCACGAAATAGGACCTGCACGTCCTATCCACCTGTTGCCATAAACATTATTGAGATGTTGTCTCACTGCCAGTAAAAAGTGTGGGGGTGCCCCATCATGCTGAAAATACATCCCTCGTATAACAAAGTTCGCGTTGGCAAGCAAATTCGGCAAAATATTTTGTAGAAAGTTCAAATAGACCTGCCCTGTTAAAGGACCATCAAAAAAGTGAGGACCTACTAATTGGTTATTTATGACACCAATCCACACGTTAACCGAAAACCTTAACTGAGAACGACGTTCTCGAATAGCATGGGGATTTTCTTCTGCCCACACATGTGAATTTCGTGAATTATTTATCCCGTCTCTGGTAAATTGGGCTTCATCTGTAAATAGTGTCCTGTATAGCGTTGGTCGATTATTGTTAATCCATCTACAAAATTCCAACCTATCGATCTCATCTCCAGCATGTAGTCGCTGAACCATTTGAATGTGATATGGGTATAGATTATTTTTTTGTAAGACTCTACTTACTTTTGATTGAGTAACATTGAGTTCTCGACTTACTTGTCTAGTGCTTATTGTAGGGTTCATAGTAACGGCGTCCATAATGTCATCTTCCTGCGCTTCATCTACATGTCGCTCTGTTGTTCCAGTAGGAAAAGTGCCATTTTCTCGCAAATAATTAAAAACTGACCCAAATGTTGGATGACTGGGAGTTCGATGATTAGGAAATCTCCTGCGATATTCTCTACTAGCAGCCCTACCATTCCCATTACAGAATCCATAAACAAATATTATGTCTGCATATTCTGTGGTCGAAAACTGATGTGGCATTTTGAACGAAAGTAACAAAAGCTCTACCAAAACTAACACAATGTACTTAACGTAGATATGACAGAAGAAATATGTATTCTTGTACACATAAATAACAATTGATAATGACAATAATGACAATGGGTATAAAATATCAAGAAACGTCAAACGGTCAACGCCAACCTTCATTTTAAACTTTTTTAGATTTATTTTTATTTAGTACAGTTGATGCAATGTTTTATTATTTGACATAAAATTTTAATCATTTACAATCAACAAAAACACATACAAGAGGTTTGACTTTTTAATCAATTTAATTTATTATTTATCGAAAATAATGCCCCAATACGATCTATGAGTAAAAATTTAAAATTGAAAAACAATTGATTCTATCGTAGAGATAATACAAAGTGACAGTAAAGATGTTAATTTTCTACGTATTAGATTATGTTGTAGGAACTCATTTTAATTAAAATGTTTGAAATTTATAACATTTGTTTAAATTAATACCTTATAATTTGATACTTCATTATAGTTGTTCTATTTTTGGTAATATTTGATCGTTCACTAAAAATTTAATAAAAGTGCAACAACATTGTCGCATATGTCGTTTTCATTGGCTATTTATGTAGTTTGAAAATCACTTATTGCATTTTTAAAAAAAATTATACAGGGTGTAATATTTAATACGAATCCCTAAATTAATTTTTCCAAAGCCAGTCCTGGAATTTTTTAGTTTAGCTAATACCAGTCGAATGCTTGATAGTAGTGTACTGTATCATGCAAAAATTTAAAAAATCAAATGAGCCGTATAAACACTACAGTAAAATGAAATAAATGGTCAATTACACAAATCACCCTGTTAATTAATAAAGAAGAGTTGACATTTTTTAGTGGCCACATGATATGCTCCCTGAGGGACTCTACATATGGTAGAAGTATGTAAAGTTCCTCATGACTCACCCTGTATAATTCCCCTGTACATTGGGTCACGTAATGTTTTTTTAAATCCAGTATTTAGGTTGTTGACTAGGTTTAAAATTTTCAAGGTTACTAAATACAAATATACAAGTCTCTAGCATATAAAGACAGACCAAAGGCAGTATTTTGAATTTTTGTAACTAGTATTATTGGAGATACCATCAATAGACCGTGTTATTCTTTTTTGTACAATAAAATCTTCATTAATATATCTACTTGTTCCTCAAAAACAAATAGACGGGATTTGGCTTGGGCATAATAAAACACCCCGAGTTGTAGTGCTACGAGAAGAAGTAGTAGAAGAAGAAATAGCTGTAGTCAAAGATTTTTGAAAATACAAACAACAATACAAACAACAGTGCCATTAACATCGGTCCCTAATTCACTGATAATAACTCTAGTTTAGAAGTGGTGGACAAATTTAAATACTTAGGCTCCCTGATGACCAATGATAACTCCATAACGAAAAAAATTAAACGGAGGATAGTTTTAGCAAACTTTTGGACTGCTTAAACACATAAAAAGTAAAAACTTAAGCCAGGAAACAAAAATAAAAATAGACAGAAACCTTCTACAATTAATTCTACAAGGAAAAGTAGAAAGAAAACGAGGACGAGGAAGGCGAAGAATTTCCTGGCTGAAAAATCTAGGTACGTGGTTCAACACAACAACCACAAATATTTTTAGAGCAGCAGTTTGCAAATTACAGATTACTATGATGGTCGCCAATATCCGAAACGGATATGCACTACAAGAAGAAGAAGAAGGTGAAAATTTGAACTTTCGCCAATAATTTTTTTTTATTGTTTAATCTTCGTTGACTCTTTTTTATAGTATCACATTACTTAACGTCATAATAATGAAACTGAGCTTATATCCCATGCATCTTCAGTTTGAAGATAATTAATAAAAATATTTGATGGATTCGACCGTTACTTGATGGAAATTTATTTTATGTAACAATAAACACTTAAAACTTCGTTTTCAAAACTTTCACAAAATATAATATAAAATCTTATCCCTACAGCTATTTCGACAGAGTGCCTTTCTCAAGTGATCTATTTTTGGCATGCGTTTACAATTAGTCTTACACTATAGTCTTTAATGAAATAGGTTGAGGTCCGAAAAACTTTTTGTCTCAAGTTGGTCATTCAGAATTATATCTGTGTTTTTTAATTTGTAAATTTTTATAGATTCTAACAAAGATAGTTTAAGGCCTTTATTTTGAATGTGAAGGATTTGAAACTTATCATTAAAAGAATGATTATGATCTAGTAGGTGAAGTGCGGATGTAGAATCTGTTTTTCTATTATTGAAGCCCTTTTATGTTCTGCTATTGGTTTATTAAAATTTCTACCAGTTTGACCGATGTAAGTTTTTGGGCAGTCGCCACATTTAAGTTTGTATTCACCACTGTGTAAGTGCTTTTTATTTTTTATGTGTTTGGCTATTTTTGATATTTGGCCTGTATATGTAATCGAGCAGAATGTACTGGGGTGGAAATACTAATTTCAGGGCTTTCTTGTGTAGTTTTTGATTTAAAATTTTATTAATTGTTTGTTCGTTGTATTCATTGTTTACTGCTATTTGCTTAATGATATTTAATTCTGTCTCAAAGTTGTATTTTGACATCGCAATTTCTGTTAATCTATGTAACATACTATGATAGGCTGCCAGTTTATGTTGTGTGGGATGGGATGATGAATTGTGTATAGTCGTGTCAGTATGGGTAGGTTTATGAAATATGGAGAAGTCATGTTTGTTTTTAAGTCTGATAATTTTTAAATCTAAAAAATTTATGGATTGATGTTTCTATTGAAAATTCAATATGACTATAAGGTGAATTAATATACGATAAAATAATAAAAATATTTCTAGTTATGAAAGACTCTATTAGATCTGGTATTTTGTTGGCCAATGTGTTGGCTTCTGGCTTCTCTGAGCCAATATTTAATCCCTTCTTTTGGTGGTAATTAATGGACATATGAACAAAGCAGTACCCCAAAGCTAAGAAATTAGTTTTTCTTTTTTGTATTAACCGTTTTCAGGATTTCTTCATCGATTGAACTAAATACAGGTAATGCTGAAAATAAAATAGTTGTCTAATAAATTAAAATTTATATCAGTCAATCTTTACATAAACGGAATTATAAAGTTCTTAAGACAAAAGAAATTTGGCCTAAGAATGCATTGTCTTTCAACCCTATCTCAACCAAAGTCGGACCCACCACTGTGTTGTTTGCAGTGTACCGTTTAAGGTGAGTAAAAATAAAAATATTCTCCCCTGTTAACTATGAACAACTAGACAAGAAATTATTACCTCTAATAGCCTAGGGTAAGAAACTAAGAAGGGAAGAAAATAGTCATACGCTCTATTTGACATTCTATTATTTCTTTTTGTGTGAATTGTGCACCTTAGGCCTATTGTCAACTAGTTTTTGATGTTTGAATCATAAAGACCAGAGGACGTCGACATTGTTACCCCATTTGACGTTGATTCAGGTCGAAATTGAGTTTTATTTGTTTTTTTTTGCATTTCTTGCTCGAAGTGGTACAAGTTTTTTGCAAATGTTTACGGGCTAGTAGGCGCTTATAAGAGGTGTACAAGGAGTTTCATCCGTTGCTATTTTTTTTCTTAATAATATAATGGTAAAAAGAACTTACTCTCAGATAAAAATGTTCTTTTGAAATGTAATTCGTAATTATAGAGGCGTATGAATAAATCATTTAAGGCATAAAGAAAAGAGTTAAAATGTTAAATACGGCAATCTTATTGTATTAAAACAAAAGTCAACGGAAATAACTCAGAATATAGTACGTTTGTGTATCTGGAGTAGGTTAGAAATTATATCGAGCTATCAAAAAAAAGTTATTGGAATAGGATATGAACTTGATTTCTAATTAACGCTTGTCGGCAGTTTAGCCATTATTCGTCAAATTTCATCTAATGATATGACATTTACGATTTAATATTGTCAAAGATGCGAAAATATTCTGGATCATCTCGTGTCATTTCAGCGTTTCTTTGATAACCGATTAGAGAAACAATTTATAATATTAATTAATCTAATCTAATATGATAGGCTATGATGAAACGTCAAACGCAAACGCAGTTTGTCCGGGACTTAGACAAGGAAAGAGAGGGGACCCGTAATCGTATGGAATTGACTGAAGCCTAAATTGGCACCAACCGGCACCAAAAAAGTTGCCAGGTCTTATTTTATTTCTTCGGTAGATCGAGAATAATGGATATATCAATAAATAGATGCATGTAAATAAATTTATAATTGAACACTGACATAATGATCACTTTTTGAACATGATTTTATCATTACATATTTTTTAGTAAATCGATATAGTATTTCAGTAAATCAGTAAATTGAAGGTGAAATCTGTAGATCTACTGAAATATCAGTAGACCTGGTAACCCTGCAAGAGGTAGTAATGGGCAACGTACAGTCAGAAAACATGGCGGTCACATCGAAACTGGCTTCATTTTTCGAAGGTTTATTAAATGAACGTTACCTGTCCTCTTTCTTTCCTTGTCCAAGGTCCGAGAACTCCTAGCGCCACCTAGGAAAGAAATCTAAACAACCAACTTACATTTTAACGTATTGTGTCTTAAACAATCATATTTTGTTCTTGAAACAATACGTTTGATTTATTGCTAACTCACTCAACAAATTGGTGATTTAAATATTGTTTAAAATTTATTAAGCAAACTAATTGAAAGCTTTATGTTACTTTATATTTACTTGGTTTACACACAAGCAGTTATTATTTTAAAAATTTAACCTTTAATTCTTTTGATCCTAAAATTTTAAATGCGAATATGGTGAGACCTAAAAAATATAATACAGAACTCGAGTTTTCCCATCAAAAGACTTGCCAAACTCTAGCTACGCTGGCTTTTGTATGTAGATCGATTTCATAAGAGTTGAGCAAAACGCATAGTTGAGCGATTCTACGAAAGTGACTTATTTGTTATGAAAGTTGTACAACAGTTGGAAAATATTTAAACCTATTTAGTCTTAATCAATCATATTTTGTACTTGAAATGATACTTCTTTTTCTTCTTTTCATGTAGACATGACTGTATCTGTTTTTCAGTGAGCCCCAGTAAATTGTCGTTTTATTGTTTTAGTGGTCTTCCTACCGATGTTATCTTCCTATTGTAGAACCATCTCTTGGAGTCTTTACCACTCTATTTGTTGTCATTCAACTTATATGATCATTCTACTATACTCTACACAGTCGTTGATGTTATACTATAATATATATATTAGTTTAACACATATAATAATATGTATTAAACTCTTTGTCATCTGTTATATTTTAGAGAACTGATGAACCTTTAGAAATTAAAGCGAAATGTCTTCGATAAACTTATGAAATAGTTGACTTCTTTTTTTTATTTTCCAACCTGAATGATTGATTAAACCTCTTAATTCACTAGTTGAATACTTAAGATATATAACATCAACTATTTTGCCACAAGAACCTATTTTATATCTCCCCAATTCAAAAAAGGTCTCGAATTCATTCTTTATAAGACCAGTTAATGAATCTGAACTGATCCAAACAATCAGTGGTATCAAAAGCAAATCTTCCTGTAATACTGATAGACTATCCAATAAAATTGTCTTAAATCTCCCAAAAAATGTGTTAAAGTAGCACCAGAGTGCCTTAAGACAGCCATTATTATTCTTCTTCATAAGGCTGGCGAATGTCTGCAACATTGCCTTACTACCGGTCTTATCCAAAATTATTATTGAGAGACTTATAAAAGCCCGACTTAGTCCTTTCTCTTCAAGCCATCCTGCAAAGAAAAATTATTGGAAAACAAGGTCCACGAAGAAGAAGAACATCTTGGTTAAAGAACCGCAGAATCTGGTTCAATACAAAATATGTGCAGCTTTTCCGCGCTGCTGCAGAAAAGATAAAGATTGCCATGATGATCGCCAACATTCGTAACGGAAAGGACATCAAGGAGACGAAGTCGTTTCTCGTTGAAAACAACATTTTATCACAAAGTCAGTTTGGCTTTTTATTTAATAAATGTACCAGTGATGCTATGTTTCTGTACTACATTAGGTCTATCAAGCACTAAACAATAATCTTTACACTGCCACTGTTTTTGTGGCAATCTTACTTAAGTAATAGGAAACAACTAATTAGAGCAAACGATACTGACTCTAGTCACAAAAGCATTGTGTGTGGAGTACCACAAGTTAATTACTATTTAAATGGGAATAAGCCACAATTAAAGGTTAAAATACGTTTATTGACGTTTCAATTTCCACTTCGGAAATCGTTCTCAAAATACAAACATTAGTAAGAACAATATTAAGAGTACCACAAGGTTTAATATTGGGTCTTCTATTTTTCCTTATCTTTATAAATTACTTTACTAACTTAAAAATCGATGGAAAATTTTTCCTTTTTGGTGATGATACCAGTATTACCTGGAGGAACTCTAATATTGCAACTCTTCATGCAACTATGACTTCTGATCTACTTAAAATAAAAATCTGTTCTGACTCTAATTTACTCCCTTTTAACGTGAATAAAACAATAGCATTATCTTATAAAGAAGCTCTTCAACCCTTGCTTCTTAATAACAGCCAGATCAGAATCGTTGACTCTGTAAAATTTCTTCGTATTTTTATAGACAGCAACCTTAAATGGTACCTTCATATATCGATCTGTAAAGTAAGAAACTAGCCTCAGCCTGCTATGTAATAAGATATGTTTCGAAGGAAATCAATTTAGCATCTTCCATAACATATTTTTCTTTGTTCAAGTCTCATCTTCGATATGGTCTTCCTTTTTGGGGTTCTAGTACAGCTGCCCAATATGATATGTAATTTTAGTAAATTTTTAAGCTTTGTCCATAAAATTGTACAATTTTCAGTGACAATAAAGCATATTTCTATTCTTTTTGTGGGGTTTTGTTGTAAGCGGTTGAAATTTCTTTTATATGCTATATAACTTGACTAAGAAATGAAAAGAAGAATGATCATTACAAATTCTAAACAACAATTTTTACTAACCCACAACTACGGTTGCAGATAACACTCCTATGGTACGCATACAAATGAAAATATAATGACAAATGCCTACTCTCCCGCATTAGTATGGATTAAAGAACCCAAACGAGTCTACCACGCACCAATTTTTTCTTATTGGATCTTTTTAAGTGCAAAATACTAATTGAATTCTTGACTGCAATAAAAAGAATGTGCAGGTCTTAATTCTAAATCAGATCTGCCGCCATTGAATAATATATCATTTCATCGAGTTGTCTTGTGTATAATGCGACAACTGTTTGATTTATCTGATGCAATATCTGCGATTGAAAGTACGCCAGAGGCGTAACTAGATTTTTAAGATAACAACACATTTTTCAAAGTAACAAATTTTGATTAGCTTTACTAATTTTCATATTTCAAAAAATATAGTACACAACAATAAAAATTTGCACAACTTTTATAAATAAAACCTTTTGATTGGAGTAAAGAGTTGTAGATATGATTATATTTACTGGAGAATGCAACGAATGTGATGAACTCATATATAATAATAGTCTCCCGTTTTATACCGCTTCGTGGCTTTAGGAGTATAGCAGGGTAGTCCGCTATATCTAGGGCCTACGGTATACAAGGAAGGTAACATGGCCAGTGCTACGCTTCAACCGCCTATTATTACCCCTGGTTTTACCCAAGGTACTCATTTTATTCAGGCTGAGTCGACCTAGGGCCTATAGACATTTTTAAAAATGTCTAGTTGTTCTTGCCGGCGGTAGGATTCGAACTCCGGACCACCGGCGTGCGAGGCAAGCATCCTACCGCTTGCGCTACGCAGGCCCTGAACTCATATACAGATTTTAAAACGGTATTAAGTAGAACAAATTTCGCGACTACATAAATTGTTAAAATAAGAAATTTATTGTATTTCGGGCAAATTTTTAGGGCAAAGAGGCCGATAGAAGAGTGTAGGTAAGTGAAATGAGGGTTGCAGAGGAAATGGAATTAACCAAACGTCATGGCTAAAGAACTTTCGTGATGAAACTTCAATATGGAGTGCGAAACAACTATTTAGATTAGATGAAAACATCGAGTTAATTAGTTAAAAACGACCTCACTTTGGCCATATTGTTAAGATTGTTTTGATACTTTTGACAGATCGTCTATGTTTGTTTACGTTTGTTGTTTTTCGAATATTTTTAGTTTTATAATGCTTTTATAGAAACTGTAATAATATATTGTGATAGTGCATAATAATGGTTTCTTCTCGTAGTTCTCAACGTAGTTGCAGTAGCAGAAGCAATGTTAATAAAAAATCTTCAGGAATAACGTTCTACAGGTTAGTATACAAATATGTAAACAAAGTAATGGCCCGTACTTCAGAGAATAAATTAATAGTATTTGACTGTATTAATTTATCTTTATGTATAATATATCGTGTGTTTAGTGTTTACCGCGGGATAAATAAATCATAGTTTATTAAAAATGTATTGCACTTTTTTAGATTATGATTAAATCTTCTGAATAACTAGTCATATTTTTATAGTAGTTTTAATATAATTGAGTCCGGCCATGATCCCACCGTCATATTGATATCATCGTTAGCCACGCCTACCTACGCCGTTTTTAATACACACGTTAATATGCTAATAGCTTCTCCATAGATTCTAACTCGATGGATGAAAATTTCGAACAATTCGGTAATGTGATTGCCAACTGGGGACCTGTTAAGGCACAGAAAGAAGAAGAATTCACTTGCGAAACATGGCTTAAAAATATCTAATGATAATCCAAATACACAAAAATTATAATAAATAATATGGTGGAAACAGCATGTAGTGATTTGTGAAAACAAACGAGGAAGACCAAGAGTTAGGTGGGTAGACGAAATCAGAAAAGAAGTTGAGAAGAAAGGATTAACATGGGAAAGTGCTCGAAATCTAACACAAGACCGGAAAGCATGGAGACAATAGTGCAAAACTTAACTCCACCAGCCTTACACCTAACGGTAGAAATGCTAAGGGCTGAGTAAGTAAGACTAATTTTAATACTTACTATTTTCCAAAAAAGTTCTTAAAATAATACTAAGAATTAAAAAAAAGTAAGGCAACAACACGAAGTGCTCCACAGCTACGTGGTTCCATAGCGGCCACCCATCCAAATCAAAACCGCGTTCGACACTGCTACTATGTGACAATAGAATAAAATTAATACAAAATAATTATTTTGGCAGATTGTACAAATAATGTTAAGATTTCTTTTTAATCTTCTTTTCATCATATTTTTATTAATTCTATTCCCGACGAATACTAATCCAAATACACAAAAATTATAATAAATAATATATTTACTAAATTTAACTTTATAAAATACATCCACCGGGATAATAGCCATTACGTAATTATTACATTGACAGTAGTAGATATCAATGATAATTATCTACACATCGATGTGCATTTCATTTAATATTTTGATTTAACTTGTTTGAAAATAAATCATGACTCAAGGTAAAAGGTAGAGTGGACGTACTATACATAAAAAATTCATCTCGGCTCAATAAAATGCCGAAAAGAACGAAGAAAACCTTGTATTAAACGCTTAAAATAATTATATGAGAAAATAAATGATATAAATTAAAATCGACTGAAACTAAAACGTAGTGTGCCATAAATACCAGTTAAAACCCGACACGCTACTGTTTTTTAGTAAGATTAATCAAAGTGAAATACCTGCTGGGAGAACATCCACATTCCGTCTACATAAGACGAATTCCTATTCCGAGATCATGAAAAATCGGTGGTAGGTACTCGGTAGTTGACGTACTGCACCACTAGTGGTTGTTATCGTTCATTTGGATCTTTCCCAACGCTCCAAAGCGACAAGGCGGAAATTTGTTCTCGAGAAAGTTGCTTGAGTGGATTGAAGAAGAATTTTAAAAATGAATTTATCATTTTTGTGATCATTTTTTAAATTTCATTTCTCGGGATCATTAAAAGCTGTTTCGTTAGACTAGATGTTCTTGAAAATGGCTAGAAACTTCATTTCTTCTTCCTTTGTGTATTTATTGTTAAACTATAGTTACTATGAAAGAAGCTTTTATTATAGACCAGATTATAAACATAACAGAAAGATCAAGCATTTAGATAAGTAAAAAATTTTGCAAAACAATTCTGAAAAGATCAGGGCCTAAGAAGAAAAAATATGAAAAACAAGTGGTACAGTAGGAGGTACTGTAGACTAATGCGGAGCTTAATGCTGTTGTCTGTATTTTTAAAATTGAAACAATATGTTTAAAATTGGATAAAGAAATTCTATTTTTTATTTATTTTTATAGATTATATTAAAATTGAAAAAGTTTACATGTTGTATGACGGTTACTCCTCGTCAAGTAAATGGACTCCAATTGCTTACTGCGACTACTATTTATACTGCTGATTTAGAAATCTCTTTCAAAGAATAATCATAAAAGTTCAACTTAAAATGTTTTGCTAATAACTCTTTTGGTCAAAATTTAATACAATTTTTGATATCAATATTGATAATTGTAAAAATCCGACATTACATTTATATAAAAATATTTTAAAATGAGAAGTGTGAAGAATAAAAATTAAAGCCCGATTTCATAATGACAACCTAAACGAAACCTTAACTAATGTTCACTTTAGAGTAAAGTAATCACTAATTTTTTGGGCATTTAATGCAAAAATTCTTTTTCTGTAAGATATATTTCTGCATTTGCACCTCCATAAGAATCAATTCGTATTAAAGTACAAATAAATGCAGCTAAACCGTATTCATTTTACAAATTCCCAATTGTCAACAGAAACACGTGAAAGCCAAACATGGTACTAACTGATGTGTATCATATGATTTTTAAAAATATTTACTTTTGAAACTGTTAGTGTAAGAATTTCTTGAAATTTAATCATTATATCACAATTAAACTAAACTCTAAAAAATAACACGACCAGTAAATAACTTAACAATAACTATAACATAAATATAACACAATATATTAACTTAAAAATCAACACGATACAATTTGAATTTAAAATGCTGGCAAGTTTGGATGTGTAACATGAGAATCTGTCTGGCTTAAGGTAATAAATTATATTTAATAGCCTCTTGACGAATGAGACGCCGAATATCAACACGTGCTCATGTTTATAGATGGGAATTTGGTAAACGAATGTACTTCCATTTCATCATTTTTTTGATATATTTTCAATACTTGAAGCTGTTGCCCTCGATACTCGATACCTATATAGTCAGCTACTGATATTTGCATTTTTCCAGAAGCAAAAAATATTCATGCTAAAAATAATTATTGAACTGGTGTAACAGTTCTTCTCTAAAAATATGTGCTGATTAGTATTTTGTCTATATATATTAGAACATTGATGTTGGTTTTTATTATATCTTTTATTATCTTAATGATATCACTTTCCTCTTTGTTACGAAGTTTTATTAAAGGTTCGATTTGTTAAAATAAAGACATAACTGTATCTTTTGTCAAAGGAAACCCTTCAAAGAAATATAAATAACCATATTATTCTAAACAATTCTTTCGCTGTAAACTTTTGAGTAGCGTACATATATAAATTCATTTTTGGATTAATTTGAACTTGAAGAAGTTATCAGCATCATTTTAACTTAAAAAAAAATAACATTAAAACAAAAAAGATTGTCAGAATTATGAGATTATAATGTATAATTGACAGATTTCTACCATGTAAGTTAAAGTTGATTTGTAATAGATATTATCAAACTGAAATTTAAACGCAAAGTATACTTTTTATTTTTTTAATGTTGATATTAAATGGATTATGATATTGAGCGTTATTAAACAGACGATTTTATATTGTTTTTAATTGGGTGGGACGACATTCATGACTTTTGACATTTCTGATGAATTTTGACGTTCATACAATATCTCAGTCCATCCCAATACCCAAAAAACTGTATACAATGAAATGTGAAGAATAGAAAACAATCAGCGTAAAGAAATTATGTTTTAAAAGTCTTCTTGCGAATGATACATGAACGTGTCTACAAAAAACTAGACGATAGAATAACAGAAAACCAACTGGGATTTAGAAAAGGCTTTAGCACTAGAGAGACATTATTTACTATACAAACATTCATAGAATGGTGTCGAAATGTCAACTGTGAAGGATTCATATGTCCAAATACAACACAGAAGGCTGGCAAACACATTACGGAACACAGAAATAGATGATCAGGATGTGAGAATCATTACAAATTTATACCGATATCAGCAAGCCATAGTACTTGTAGACCAACAAAAATCTAAAGAGATACCTATAAGAGGAGTACGACAAGAATATGAACTACCCCCACTACTTTTTAATACGTGCTCAGAAGAGATGTTTAAAGAGGTACTAGAAGACTCCACAGTGGAGTGGAAAAAAAAAAAACAATAGAACTCTTCAGAACTGCTGTAGACAGAGTGAAAAGGACCATAACGATCGCCAATGTCCTTAAATAATGAGGCACACGAAGAAGAAGATAGAAATCAAAGAATGGAAGAGAAAAGTATTTTTTAAGTGTGTAAACATTTATTTCCTAGCTGAGCGCTTTTGGCTTACAAGAAGAAGAAGATAGAAATCAAAGAATGGAAGAGAAAAGTATTTTTTAAGTGTGTAAACATTTATTTCCTAGCTGAGCGCTTTTGGCTTACAAAGCCATCTTCGGAGCTATGGTCAAGGTTTTAAAAATTACCACTACTAAGGAGAGATCTCATTTTGATAGAAAAATCCATAATTTGCCTTTAAGTTACTTCTATATGTTAAAATATTTCTTTGGAAGAAACACAAAAAAGACTACACAGGACTTTACAAAAACACGTTAAAAAAATTTTGGTTATGGTACGGGTGTCATTATTATTATGTATAACCAAAAATGTATTAATGTTCGATTTAGTCGTGGAGAGAGGACAAATTCCGTTCCACTTTCTGATTTATTGAATTCATTTGTATATGAGCCAATGAAGTACTAAGGGGTGTCAACAAAGATAAAGAACTGCTAAAGACTGTTAAACATCGAAAAATGTCTTATGTAAGGGGAAGTCGATATGAAATAATGTTACAACGGATCCTTAAAGGCAAAATAGAGGACCGTAGAAGTGTAGGAAGGAAACAAGTTTCTTGGTTAAAAAACATTCGTGAATGGACTCAGATATCAAATGCAGGACAATTATTCCATATTGCAGAAGATCAAGAAGCCTTCGCAATGGTGATCGCCAACGTCGGATAATTCTGATATGGCACGCGAAGAAGAAGATGAGCCAATATTCTTTCACCTTGATTTGACTGTAAAAATAATAAAAATTATAGTAAAATAAAGAAAATTATATTAAAATACCTAGATTATGAACTGCTGATCTGTTGTAAACAGAAACACTTACATTGAATTAAGGATCTGCAGTTTTGTCATGGAATTACTCAACTGTCAGTATAATCCGATCTCAATCTTTATTTCTGTTTCATAAAATACAACATCAAGTGGGAAGCGATAAAGCGGAAACCTCTTGTGAAAGTGTTTCTAAAGATTCAAGAGTGACATTTTAATCATTTTTTAACCACTTCTCGTGGCGTGCATGGTATCACCCAAGAGGTTTGGTGTCACTCGGTCCCTTTTAACCCTCAAGTGCTTTAATTGTGGGAAAGGTACTAAACAGCAAAAAATATTAATGTTTTCTTTGCCGCCAACCCTTACGGGACCGAAGTCTATATTTTATAGATAAGTGGAGGTAGGTAATGGGTTTTTAATTCTATAAAATTAGGTTATTTAAAAATATTTTAAGTCGCGTACTGTTCACGAAGTGTTTTAAAAATTATAAGGCAACATTCTGAATATTTATGTAATTAATACGTAGTAGAAATTAATAAGAATTGGAGCATTAAAACTATTTTATTAACGTTTATTTGTAATGTGTACACAATTGTAAGTTTTTGAAATATTAAACTATTTTGTTTTTCTTACGTTGAAAACATTATTCTAATTT
Organism: Diabrotica undecimpunctata; assembly: GCF_040954645.1. Taxonomy (NCBI): domain Eukaryota; kingdom Metazoa; phylum Arthropoda; class Insecta; order Coleoptera; family Chrysomelidae; genus Diabrotica; species Diabrotica undecimpunctata. The sequence goes on from NC_092805.1 coordinate 156,927,353, forward strand.
TTTTTATTCTATATTTGGTGCCTGGACAATTATTATAGATGTTAATATGTCTTTGAGAAATGGTAATACATTTATATATTCACTGGTATCGTTTAAAATGTCTTTTAATGAGAGCTTTAAGTTGTATCGCCTAGCGCTGAAATCAAAATTTTAGAAAAAGGACTTTCAAAAATCTAGTAACTTATTGGTGGTCCAAAGATAATAAAGTGCAGCGGAAGTTAAACATACAAACAAGAAGAAAATACGCAAGATCAAAGAAGCATGGCAACGACGAAGGTCTAAATTTAGAGTCTTACACAGCCGCGAAAATCGCTCAGAAGAAAGAATATGAAATAAAGGCTATTAACTTAAGATGCCTCAGTTACTCAGCCTCAAGCACTCAGTTAAAGCCAAATTATATACTGAACGAAATGAACAACTTATTAAAAAAACAAGAATCCCCCGAAATTTAGAAAGTGTCATGGTTAGTGTTAATACCAAAACCAGAGAAAACTCAACGAGTGCCAAACGCACTCCGACCCTTTTGTCTTCTAGATACTATCTGCAAATTATACGAGCACATTGTGAAGAACGAGTTGAAATGATACTTGGAATCTGAAGAGCAACTATCCGTACAATCAGTATGGATTCCGAAAATGACGTTCAAACATCCAAGCTCTTTAGAAGGTGATAGATCTGGACTTAGAAGCTAGAAGAGTGAATCCACAGAGAGAATCTTGTAGAACAGCAGGTCCTTACATATATAATAAACCTAGTTAAAAGCTAGTTGAAGTATAGGAAGATCTCAACTAGAGCGGCTAATGACGTTAGTTCCGAAGCAGGAATACCACAAGGATCAGTCATAGGTCCAGTTAGCCCTTACTGTGACGCTATAGTTGGATTCATCATCATCATCACTGGCTCGACAACCCTTTTTGGGTCTTGGCCTGTTCCAGGATTCTTCTCTATTCTGATCTGTTTCGTGCTTTTTTTCTCCAGTTTTTTATTTTTAAGGTTGTTCTATCATTTTCTATTTGTTCTAAGTATCTCAGTTTCGGTCTTCCTCTTGTTCTTTTTCCTACTGGCATCTGTTTGAATATTTTGTTTGGTATTTCGCCTTCTTCCATTCTTTCTACATGTCCTATCCAAAGCAGCCGTCCTATTTTAATGAATGTTATAATATCCGGATCCTGGTATATTTTGTATAGTTCAGAGTTGTATCGTCTTCGCCATATTCCGTTTTCTTTTGAAGGTGGCTAACAACGTTTCCTCTCTTTTAGTGAGTGTCCAGGTTTCTGAGCCATATGTGAGTACCGGTCTTATTAGGGTTTTATATATTTGGCATTTTGTCTTTCTTGCGACGTTATCTGATCTTAGGTGTCTAATTAAGCCATGGTAACATTTATTTGCAATAAATATTCGCCTCATAGTTGGATTAGTTATTACTAAATTGTGCATTTGTAAAATTGTTTTTTTTTTCTTCTTGTTTTCTTTTTTGCAGTTCAATTTTCTATCTATTAATATTTATTGTACTTTTTTCTTATTCATTGCCATGTTTGTTACCTTATATTCCAAACTACCATTTACTTTTAGTTTTACCAATTATTAACGAATATAATTAAAAAGAAAGAAGCAGAGGACAGAGATTTAAGAAATTAAAATGTCCAGGATGAATGTGACGCATACGTCGTGACATATGATTCCACTTCATCCCTACATTAATGGGCCCCGAAGGTTTTAAGCCGGTAAACGTCCGGCACCTTATTTCATGATAAAACCTAAGCGGCTAATGCTATTTGACGATTTTCCCCTGGTTTATAAAAAACCCCATACTGCTGCAAATTGGTCTTTAGTGGTGCATAGATTTGATACTCCATAAAGATTTGGCATCCTGCTGTAAAGAGGTATTAATGTTTTTCTTTGCTCCATATCGTAGTCTGTCAAATAATCCATACACTTGGATATGGTTCAATATATTTTGTTTTTCAAGGGTTTGGTTGGATCTTAATATAGTTTTGCATATGGAACATGTGTGGCAAGTTCTTGAATTTTCTTCTGATATTGAATTTTGTCCACAAATGCGGATGCATTGCGCTTTTCTACTGGTAAGATTATTATGTACCCATCATATGGACTTTAATGTTTATTTCATAATATTTTGAAAACGATTTCCGGATTCGAAATCGACACATCAAAAAAATGTGGTGCATTCCCATCTCTAAACTACTTTTAAAACCATATTTATTTTGTTATATAGAACAATAAAAATTAATAATTAACCAAACAGAACCAGAATAAAAAATTGTATATATAGTACTAATATATAAATACTTAAATACAACTTAAAATCTTGAATGTTCAATAAAATTATTTCGGAATTATTGAATGAATATAACTTTTCCGTTTTAACCGAAGTATTAAATCTTTAAAATCTACAAAAAAGTTGTGGTTAATGAAACGCTGGCATGTCCGAGCAATTTGTTACATTTGATTACAAATTGCAACGATTTTATGAGAAAGGAATGTGAAACATGAAACGTGAAGCATGATTGAAAAGAAGGCTTTATTGCATTGCGAAGAAAATTGTTTAAGACACGCACCGTTGTGATTTCTTATAATTCGAATTTTTGAACTCGATTATTTACAGAGGTATTGTACGTCAACCGCAAGATCGACTTTTTATTGTCTATGGTTAGCAATTTGCACGAACTAAACGAACTACTGGAATATTTGCAGAACATTGATGTATAGCCTAAGAATCAGTTATGAATGGTAAATACATTTAAAATCTGTTATGAGAAAAACTAGAGAAAAACTCGAAAAACTTAAAACAAATTCCACATATTTACAATATTTCGTAAAGTTTATTTATGAAGCAGATTAGTAATAATGTCTTCGGTTCTTTTGTGAATGTAGAAGTTAACTGATTTCATTCGTCGTTTGACTGTTAGTCAAACCAAATAATTTTTCTTTTAAATATCGTGCTCTAGTAACAAAATTTTTTAGTCGGACTATTGGTCAAACAGTCAGTCGTATTTGACGAATGTTATAACGTGTAAAAAATCTTTCACATTTCAGCTTATTTATTTTTTCTTAATTTTGTTTATTTTTGAGAGAGACCAAAATGCAATTGAAGCTCTAAAAATCATCCGAACAAGCTGAATTTTGCCGAGAATGTCAATTTTGGGACTCCAAACAAGATGCAAAAAAGTTTTGTTCTTCAAGTTGTAACGATATATTTTGCCTACCACACGGGGCATTAATACAAGGGGTAGAAAATTGGGGGAAGAAACTACTGGGGGTGGAGAAGGGCAAGCAAAATAAACGCTACTTGTGCGAACGGCACTCAGGGGGTTTCTGGAGAGCTGGGGTCGTGGATAAGTAAAAGACAAGGGGGTTTGGATTGGGGCAACTACAAAAAAATGAAATAAAGGGGTACTTATACAAATCTCTTGGGACGAACAAAACAGAAAGAAACAGGAAACACCTCTAGTAATTTATAAAGAGCGCCACTTCAAGGTGCCTAATTATAACCATCACAACAGCTAGTTGTAACTGGAGATATAATTATTAAACATAAAAAGCATATCTTTTCCAAATGGAAACGCAAAAAAGGGTTAGTTAAAAAAAGAATAAACAAAATAATAAGAAACAAAATTTAACATTTATTTTTGTGTCACCACAAACAGTTACAAAATTAAGACAATACAAAAATATAATAACAATAGCTGCAAAATACAAAATACAAAAAAACTTACATGTGCCATCTGTTTACAATTTCCAGGAGTTGGAGATACTACAAAAACTTACAAAATTTACATGTAAGTTAACCTTTCTTTTAAAGAAAACAAAACAAATCAATATCAAAAATAATAAAGCTAGCTGTCATATGTTAACATTAAATTTAAAACAAAACTGAACAAATAAAATGACAGCTAAAAGTCAAACCATAAATTTTACTACTTTTTAATTATTATAAATACTTTTTTGTTATGAAAGCAATTATTACGTTTATTTAAAAAATGTCTGCTTTACTTTTAAAATCTGATCACAAAAAAAAGTTACCTGAGTTTCACTGTATAACTTTCAATAACTGGAACAAAAAACTACATCTTCAAACTGTAAAAAAAATATCCCTAAACGGCTGCTTAGGACATTGAGGTTTGAGGTGGAAACTGGCACATTGGACACACCATGTAAACGCTTCTTAAAAACTGGACAATGGAAATGTTGATATCTTTATAAATACATTACTTGAGTAAAATACCACTTCTCTAACATATTTGTCGGTTTTCTTTTTGACCGACCTCTAAAACGTCTTCATTCTTCCGTTACCTCTGTCAACCTCATCAACTGCACTTAAAACTCAACACTGCTACTATACTTCACATTTTCGCATGACAAAAGACGAAAAAACAAAAAAAACATTACTAATTAAAAGAAGAATTCGGACTAACACTGAAACCACTGCCTCTAACAGCGGCTCCACTGAGAGTGACGAAATTATCTTCAAAAATTACTCGCATAAGTTAGAACAAACAAAGCACTTAGAGTATAAAACTAAACACAACGGAAATTAAGACGTAAATTAATTTGAAAACGTAATATCGGGCGGTTTGAACAAAGAAATACCGAAGAATTTGCGCCTGTGACATAAATAAACAATAAAATGATTTATTATCGACGGCGGCGACCTACAAAGAACGAAAGATTATATGGGTTTTAAATTGAAGGATACGAACTAAGAAACATTGAAAAAATTCTTCGTTATTATAAGGCATATATAAGGGAATTTCAATTGACACATATACGAGGGGATTCCAATAAATTTCAAATGCTACAAAGTAAGGGTCGAACTATTTCTTATTTAAAAAAAAAATTTGGCTTTTTGAATTCAGTAGTACAAAACAGAATATATGCAGTTCCAAAAAACAGTGAAAGTTCAAACTCCAGTTGTCAGAGACGAAAATGCCACTCAACCTCCAAAAATCATACGAACAAGCTGAATTTGGCTAAGAATATTAATTTTGGGACCAAAAAAAGATACAAAATAGTTCACTACTTTCATCCCCAAGCTTCCCCCTAAAACCCCCCTCGTAGGGGGGTTAAAGAGCAAAAAATTCGATTTACCAAGAATCTGTACGCGATAGAAAAAAAAGTTTCAATTAAAAAATGTAGCTGAGATAATTGTAAACAAAAATGTTTATTACTACTTTTTGTGTAGAATGAAGCGTTCTCTCAGAAACAAGGCTTGAAGCGACTGTCGATTTTTAATGTCAGTTACGTGCGTGAATACAATGTTCAATAAAATTTGTATCAAATCCACGGTCAAATTCGATATCTTCTGATCCAAGTGTCCTATCGACAAAAATCAATATGCATTTTAAATGTAAAAAGTTTAGCTTTCGTAAGGAATTTTTGTATTTTACCGCAAGTAAACTTAGATTTTATAAAGGTGTTAAATAAATAAACGTGGAGCGAATTTCGCAATTTTTTATAATTCTTATGAAATCAATAGAATCTATCGCTTTTATTGACTGGTCACTATAAAGTTTTAATTACTAGAGCCTAATCTTCAAAATCTATAGCATGAAATTTTAGTTTTGAGTTTTGTCAACAAATATGACGCATTTGAAATATGCTTAAAAAACGCTGGATTTAAACTTTCACATAATAAACAATTTAAAAAGATTAAAACTTTTTTTTTCAATAAAACTAGTATGTTTTTCAAAACAACCAAACTTCTGCTATAAAATACACCCAGAACCGTGTACTTGGAGACATTTCCTGTGACATGCGATCGTTTGAAATGTAAAACATTAAATTCTGGACTTTATATTCATATTTAAAATGCCTCATATTCGTTGCCACAACTGAAAATTGAAATTTCGTGTTAAAGGTTTTAAAGATTAATCTGTAAAAATAGAAATTTTACTACGGGTGGTCAATGAAAGTGATCAATTTTATTGATCTCACGAGAATCATAAACAATGGTAAAAATCGCGCCACGTACTTTTATTTAACACCTTTATAAAAACTGAATCTATTCGGGGCAAAATACAAAAACTGCATACCAGAGCTACACTTTTCACCTTTAAAACTAATTTTGATTTTTGTCGATAGGTCACTTGGATCAAAAGATATCGAATTTTTACCGTCGAGCTGATACAAATTTTATTGAACATTGATTTCGACATGACGAACTGACATTCAAAATCGACGGTCGCTTTAACCGTTATTTCTGAGAGAACGGTTTATTCTACACAAAAAATCTAATAAACATTTTTGTTTAAAATTAACTCAGCTGCATTTTTATTTAACACATTTTTTTCTATGGCGTACAGATTTTTAGTAAATTTTTTTGTGTTTTTACCCCCCCCCCCTCAAGCGGGGTTTTAGGAGGAAACCCGGGGGCAAACGTGGTAAACTTTTTTGTATCTTTTTTGGTGTCCCAAAATAAATATTTTCTGCCAAATTCAGATTGTTTATATGATTTTGAGGGGTCAACTCTCTGACGACTGGACTATCATATTAATAAACGAAAAAATCAAATATAACTCTCCACTAATGATTTTATAATATGAACATTTTTCGTTGTATAAAAAAAATAATTGTTGAAATTGTTTTTGTTTTATTTATTTTTATTTTGAGAATATATATTATGAATAAGCATATTATCGTATGGATGCTTTATTATAAGTTCTGCTGTATGCATTTTGTATTCCAAAGGGGTATATATCTGGGGTTCTTTATCTGGTTTTCAATATATTTTTTTTTATTTTGATAAATTTCCTTATACAGTTTTTTTTTGATTCATTAACATACTGAAGTATCTACTACTAGAAAGTGTATCAAATTTATTCTTTGTTACACTTTGATTCTATTGTAGTTTTCCAAGACGGACTCTTGACATACACACATAAATTGCTTGGATTAAAGACTCTTTTTAACATGGTGTTACCCTGTAATTTGTAATGAGTTGTCACATTATTTAGTTTTTTGAGAACTCTTTCTCCGAAATAACTCCTGGGAAGGTATCAACCCACAAATATTAAAATACGTAAGAAGGCCGTTTGGTTCATAAAATAAGTTTGGCTATTATACTGGTGTAAATGTCTTATCTATAATAGTGTGAGAGTTCTTCTACAGTGTTTTTGTCTGTTTTTTTTCCGTTTAAGATTTTCTTAATTTGTCTGTCCTTAATTTAGACCATTGATTCCTCTCCAAGCAGTAAGGTACGTCGCATATAGGATGCCCGATTGTGAAAAATTGTAATCATTTATCTCGATCGACTAACAATTCCAATAGTCCCTGATTTTGACAGTTTTTTAGTATGGCACACAGTGGACTGTATACTTTACGTTGTGAAACATAGTTTCAGTTTGAGACAAGTTATTTTACCGATTGCCCATCCATAAATGAATTTAATAAAAGAATAGAAGATATGTTTAAGCAATCTGTATTGTAATTGAGAAGATTGTTATAAAAAAGAAATAAAAAAAATTGCAACCGCTAATATTAACACTTCATATTGACTTTCGGAATATAATATTACATATGTTTTATATAGAATTGCACCTTATAGGTTTGTGTATGTATACAAGCCTTATTTAATTTACGAAAGACATTCATATTATGAACCACAAGGAAACTAAGTTCCTGTAGCTGGCTGTATACCATGTGTCACAAAAAATTTGTTAAAATCCTTTATAAAAGATATATAAATTAAAAATCCAATCGAGCTATGTCATAAAGACAAAACGTCTTCGGAATCCATATTCCATCATCAGTGTCTAGGTGTACATGTTTTGAGCCAGTAAATTTCTGGGTAAAAACCCGTTAAAAGTTATAGGTTACAATTTGGTTTACATTATTTATTCCTATACATCCTAATATATAAGACTAAATAATGTAAACCAAAAGTAACAAGAGATAAACCCTACCTAGAACGGTGTTATGATAAAAATCAATATATTATTGACACTTTCTGTAAATGATAGATGTTCAACAACCCGAAATTATAATCACCGATATTAAAATTGTATTCCATTGGCTCTTCTTTCTATAATGTATCTATAATTTTGCTATAATCTTAGGGATTTAATTGTCTAAATGGAGATTACCTTCATCCGTGAACACATCTATATTTTAAAAGAGTTACGGAAATTTAATTTTTTAAATTTAAGTTTCTGGTACTTTGTTGTGTTTTAGTTTGGAGTAGCTCGTCTGTTTAAAGTAAGATTAGTAGATCAAATACCTTCTGCCGTTGAACTTTCGGTATCATATTGAGCCCTCGTATATTAAAGTTATATCACCGTTAAAACATCTTAGTCATTATGGCTCCTACAACTAAATGAAAATTATTTTGTTGTAATATTATTTCTGGCCATACATCCATAAACAGGCGAAATTACTTGAGATATAACTAACATTTCAACCATGGTCTGATAGTTCCTCCAATTGGTTTTCTAAGGTGATCATCACGCGACTACGGCTTGGTTATTGTTGCCTTACGCATGTTATGCTCGTTACACATAGTTAGAGTATCCGGTCGCAAAAAAGTTTATAATAGATACTCTCACCAAAATTTATGCATCACTTTGCTACTTTGTTTTATTCTAGGGCGTTTTTCCTATAAATTTTCCAAAAATGTTTACTTGTCAGACAGGAAAATGTGAAAACAAGTTCCGTCAACGGTACAGTTGAGGTGGTACGTTTATTCTAGAGAGTAGAAAATCACGTAATGCTTTGAACTTATTTTTTTTTGATAATAGAGATATCGACATGACTTCTTTACGAAAATGTTGAGAAAGGATGCAGCTATCCCTAAATATTAATAAGATGTAGAGTTTCTTTCTAAAACATTCCACAGGGTATTGCAAAATTAAAAGAAAAAACGTAACTTTATTTTTACACCCCGTATATAGATAAAACGTTGATATTTCCCAAAAAACATTAACTTAGTAATTAATTAAAAATATACCTGGAATGTGAAAAAAAATCATCGAAATCCAATTAAGCGTTTAGAAGAAATATAGTTTCAAAATCATGGTCCAAGTGAGGTGGTGCGTTAATTTTTAGAGAGAAGTATAACTAAAATAAACAATAATGTTTTAAAAGAAATATATCCGTATATATCTCAGTATTTAATTTATAATATAATGTTCTTTTGAAATCCATACTTTAATTCATACATTGTTATCCATTTGAAAACTAATGGTGCAAACAACTCCCAAAACACAGTCACCAGAAACATTGTTACAAAATTATAAAGAAAATAATAACATGTTGAAGGAACAAGAAAGACTCTTTCTATTTTATACTGACCAGTGGTCAACACAAGGGCACTAGCTCATCGATGGGAACAAATCTCCAGCATCCTTTGCTTCATAGAAAATAAAATAGAAGAATTTCGATACAATAAAAAACTTCGTTAGACACTTCCGCTGGGAACTAGTTTGGTTGATGGCTACTCGCCTGATTCTTTTTATAGAAAAATCGTTTGATATGAATTATTAATAGAGGAAATGGTTAAATCTATGTGCATATTGCTTAAACGCCCTAAAACCGTTTCAAGGCAATTTTTTTTCTGCGACTTTTAATAAGATTCACTATTACTATATTGTATAAACTGTTATATTTTATCCATCTGGGATCTGGTCTAATGTTAAATATTAAAATTTAAATAGACTTTAGGATAATAACTAATGTAGATTATATTTTTTTTATTTTCTTATGAATTTTTTCTTATGAATTCTGATGAATCTTATTGTGTTAAACGAAACAAACTGCGTCGTAAATTCATCGGCTGAATGTAGTAGGATCTGGATATCAATAGTAAAAGAAGAAATCAATAAAAAGAAAATACAAATATTGAGGATACATCATTTATGATTTTCATTTATATAAATAGAAATATCACAACACATACAAAACAATTTATTACTAGTAGTACATAAGATAATAGAAAAAATGGCAAAGATGCATAATTTCATAATGTCTCTGATATTTAACCTTAACTTTCAACGCTAAATCAATGTTCTTGGAAAGCCAATGGCTTAAACACACATAGCCTCAAAGTTAAAATAATCAGCTTTATTATCATAATCTACAGGTTATGTTTATTTCCATAGCACACATGAACTACATATTTTTATATTACCTAAATTTTAAACTTATGTCATGCAACATCCATTTTGAAAAGCAAATTGAACTATAGCAGTTATTATAAAAAATAATATTTATGAATAAGTTAAGATGCTCGGACATCGTTCCAATACTGCTGGATCTTATAACGCAAAAAATCATGAATGGAGCTCAAGACTCATAACCTCACGAGGACGAGAATCATTAAAAACTATCAGTGAGAATCATTTAATTCCTCAGTCTACTGGACATCTTATCTGGCCCACCGTCAGCGAAAAACTTCCCGATCTCTTATCAGATCATTCCCCTTTCTTCATAGATCTACAAAGCCAAATTTATAATTTGCCTATACTTTTAACACTTTCAAATAAAAGAATGAATTTAAACGGATATGGTGACGAAATAAAAACATCCATTAACTTAACTTGCATCTTAAAAATGATAGTGTCATAGAAAATGCAGTTGCTCACTTAATTGGTGTACTGAAGAAAACATCCAATTTATGACCCTGAATGGATACAACATCGCCTCTTATTTTTGTCGAAAGTTCCATATCCATGGAGGATCCATCATCTACATCAAAACTGATATTAAATTCAAAACATTAGATGTCTCTAACTTTAGTGAAGAAATGGTGTGTGAGTGCTGTGCGATTTCTCTGTATATAGTCAATAGGAAAATTTGTGTTATTAGTGTTTATCGTTCGCCATCAGGAGAAGTTCAGAGTTTTTTGTGTAAATTACATAATATATTGGAGCTATGCAGTAAGTCATATCATGATATTTATATTTGTGGGGATCTAAACATTGATTATCTTGTCATGTCTAATAATAAGCAATCTTTGACCGAGTTTTTAGTAAGTTATAATCTGAGAGTCACATCTGAGGCTCCTACAAGAGTTTTCGTAGATAAAGTAGGTAAAACATCATCTACAAAATTGGATTACATATTGATAAATATCGAACCACATCTTTATAAATCAAATGTGTTCGAGGGTCACTTCAGTGACCATAAAGTATTTTCACTTAGTGTAAATTTGCAAGCCAATAAAGTATCGAAAAAAGATAAAAAACCCATCAGTTACAGGGATATGTCAGATGAAAATATGCGGATGTTTAAAACAGGGATTTCTTCTACAGTTTTTGATGAAGTTTATTCACAATTGAATGCTGAATATGCCACAAATTCATTTGTTAGCATTTTAGATTACAATCTAAATTTATATTGTCAAATAAAACACGGTATAAAGCACACAAAACAAATAAGGCTACATGGGTAACAAATGAGGTAAGACACGCTAGTGAAAAACTAAAAAGTCTACACTGGATAGCAAAAAATATAGGGAGTCTCGAGTCTCAAGATACCTATAAACAGGCAAAAAAAGAATATAATTCTCTATTAATAAATACTAAAAAAAACTTTCATAGTGACTTAATTAATCAATCTTACAATATACCAAAAACAATTTGGAATTTAGTAAACAGTGAAACTGGTAGGCAAAAGAACAGGTCTGATATTATTCTACATTATGATAATAAAATTATTACCAAGTCTTGTGATATTGCTAATTCGTTTGCCTCATATTTTGCTACAATTACAGAATACAATCTTCAAACTCATTTTGGCACATCGTTACCTTCTTCTTGTACTACCTCAAAAATGTGTAACAAAACATTTTTCTTTTTACCCGTAACTCCAATTGAAATAAAAAATACAATCGATCAACTAAAAAATAAGCCTAGTACTGGTATTGATAACATATCTGTAAAAATAATAAAACTGATAAGTGATCATATATCGATTCCTTTAACCCATTTAGTTAATCTCTCAATAACAACCCCAATTTCCATCCATATTTAAAATGGCAAAAATTATTCCAATCTTCAAAAAGAATGACCCTCATGATATTTCAAATTATAGACCAGTATCTGTCCTTAGCATAATTTCAAAAGTAATAGAGAAGGTTGTATACAACAGAATGTTAAATTTTATAGAAGAATACAATTTATTAACTCCAACCCAACACGGCTTTAGATCAAAAAAGTCAACACTCACGGCTGCATGCAGCTTGTTTGAGCGTATTTATGATGAATTAGATAGTAGAAACCACGTGGCAGGACTATTTTTTGATCTATCACGTGCTTTTGACTGCTTAGACATAACATTTATTCGCAATAAATTATATAACGTTGGTTTTAGAGGGATATTTCTAGAATGGATAATAAATTTCTTAAGTGACAGGAAGAGTGTTGTTAAGATGAAAGAATCAAGCTCAGAACCATACACGACAAATAAAGGAGTACCACAGGGATCCGTGCTGGGACCATTATTATTCCTAATTTTTATTAATGACCTACCAGATCACATAAGGGCACTTGTAATATCAATGTTTGCTGATGATACCTCGTTAATAGTCTCTGCACGTACACTAGAGGAATTAAAAATGACAATGAAGACTGTTGTTGACTGCTTTATACGCTGGTGTAATACCAACAGACTAATATTAAACATTGACAAGACGCAAATTATTTATTTTCATTCATACAACTCATCTAAATATGACTATATCTTAACCATCCACGATAGAAACAATATGTTATCTTCCACTCACTCTACAAAGTTTTTGGGCGTATTCATTGATTGTAATCTCAAATGGTCAGAGCAAGTGAATTCAGTGAACATGAAATTGAACAAAGCTTTTTATGCTATATCTAGAATTAAAAACACACTACCCATCTCGGCATTAATGAACGTTTATTATAGCCTTGCTTACAGCCACATGTGCTACAATGTAATTTTGTGGGGGAACTCAGTAGATAGTAACAAAGTGTTCATTAACCAAAAAAAAAATTATCCGTAAAATTTTTAATTTGGATTATCAACAGTCTTGTAAACCAGTTTTTATTAAACATCAAATTTTAACTTTCTACTGCCTGTATATCTATAAATGTTTAATTTCTGTCAAAGAGGAAATCAATTCATTTCCAGTAAATTCAGACAATCACTATTACAATACAAGAAGTGCTGAATCTTTACGAGTTCCTAAACACAGAACATCCAAATTTCAAAATTGCTTCAGATATATGGGACTGACCTTATACAATCATTTGCCAAAAACTGTGAAAGAAATACCACTTATCTCTAAATTTAAAAAAAATGTTAAAGATCTACTCTTTAGAAAAGCATATTATTCTATAAATGAATATCTTGAGGACAAACTGCAATAGCTTCATATTTTACTTGTAAAAATGTTATTTTATATATTTTATGTTTTGTCAATTTTTTTTTACACTGTGAATATTGTATTATACACATTAATGTTTTTTTATACCAAATTCTGTAGTGACGTATCCTATACATTTATTTTGAATGTCTTATAGGATCAATAAAGATGACTATGACTATGACTATGACTATTTACTATCAAAATTAGAAAGACGTCATATCTAGGACAAATAATGCGCCATAGGGAATTTGAGCAGCTCCAGGTAATATTAGAAGGCAAGATTGAAGGTAAAAGGGGCATAGGATGAAAGAAAAAATCTTGGCTACGAAACATTAGAGATTGGATCAACACAAGAGGAAATGAATTAATTCATCAAACCCAGAACAGAGAGAAATTTGAGAGGTTGGCGATCAATTTTTTTGGTGACTGTAGCCATTTTTTATAGATTTTTTGTAATATTTCGTACATATATGTTCGTCCCGCACGTTATGTCAAGACTTATCTATTTAGTCTGTACAGATAAGAACTCTGTGTGTACTTATAAAGATCTTTTTGCTTGTAATGATCTGGCCAAGCAAGTTGCACAGTTCTGGTATAATAAATAATAAAATATAAAAATTTAAATGTATATTAACAGATGGTACACTTTTTTGTCTTTGTGTGTGATTGATTTTAGCCTTTTTTAAGATTTTAATTTTTAATCATACAAATCTAATTTATTTTTGGTTTACGAAATGTGTATTTCGGACACGGAAATGAAATAAAATACCTGATTTGCACAATTTGATTTTGTGTTACCTCATACTTCACGTATTGCGATTTTAGACACTGAGCCGATTAGCCTAAAGGTACTTTCAAGAACCTACTCCTTACATGAAGATAGATAGGTACTGTAATGAGATCCGATATTATTTCCCCTAGTAATTTGTGCACAAGCGAATCTTTCCACTCTTTGAAACTCTATTTTTTGCCTGATTTTATATTGTTTCGTAGTTTGAGTTGTAGAGAAAAAACGTGCACTAAGTAGTAAATTTTTGAAAACAGCACAGCGTTATAAAGGTCAATGCCTGGAGTAATGTCCAAGTGTTGTTTTTAATTTTTTTATGGCACTTTTAATGTGCAAAAATGGTAATTTTGACTATTTTTATTTTTATTGTACCAAATCAATATCTTAAGGTAAAATGAGTACAATATTGAATAAAAATACATAAAAAACTTTAATTTGAGCTGCACTACAATAAATTTGACCCAATAGTTTATGCAAAAATTAACAATTGAAAGTCTAAAAATGTGAATTTTTCGCCATTTTTAATTTTTGAAATAGTTCTTTCAAACATTCTTTTTTTTTTGCTATATTGTAGCTCTTTTAGTTACAAATCGAATGACACTTCTTAAGATCCGATTGGTCAATTTCTTTTCGAGATACGTTTAATCGTGTATAAAATTCCTTAAATTTTTATTAAGTTTGCAGGGACAGAACTTTTTTTCTAAAAAGATAGAGATTTGAAACAGATTCTTTTATTGGTGAATTATATTTTTATGTAGGAATAAAAATAATTGCTCCAAAAGTTTTTCAACTCCTTATTTAGTCCTTTGAAGTAGGGGCGACTTAGAATATTTTAAGAAAGGTTATGGTTTTTGTTAATATGTTTATACCTTTTATGCTAAACTCTGTTATGGACACGACAGATGGTATCTGGCAATACTCATGTTGCCAAGATACAAAAAAATATAAGTAATACCCCTCGAACATAAATAATATACTTACAGTTTATTACCTGTTGGTTTATTATTTCTCTTAGAACAATAGCTAATTTTTCGCTTCGAAAAGTACTATTCTTGTTTTAATAAATAAACATGTTTTAAAAGATAATTATGAACAAGTACGTTGTCATAGCATAGCTCAAGAAACGAGAACCTTCCATTATACCTAATTGTCGGCAATAATTTAAGTACTTCAAAGAATCTGCGGAAGATTGAGCTTGAAAATTAGAATGAAAGAAAACATCTCGACTATCTGGAAAATTTATTATCAATTCCCGCACTCTAAGCACTGACTACGAAGTAAAATTATCCAAATGGTACTAAAAGACCTTGACTACAATGAAGGTATAAATTAAGTCGAATTCTAAAACTACATTTCAGGGGCGTAGTGATTCTGTATTTATCAATTTGGTGTAACAATAGAGACGCTTTTTCTTCTGTAGTGGAATGTAGATTTTAGATTTCAAAGATGTTGTTTAATATCGTCGATCTTTCCACATTGTGATCTTAAACAGTTGTTTAATTTATATTTTAGGTTCTTTCTTCTTCTTAAGGTACTGTCTTTTTTCTAAGTTTGGTGATTATCATGACTATTTTTAGTCTGTTTACAGCTGATGTAACAAGTTGATATAAAGAACAGTTCAAGAACCATTCTCTGATATTACTGAGCCAAGAGATCCGTCATGTTTCAATGCCACGTTTTCATATAATCTTTTCTTGAATGATAAGTTGGAGAAGTTGGTACTTTGTCCCTCTCATTATATGGCCTAGATATTGTAATTTTTGTATTTTATTTCATTGTTTAATTCTGTTTGTTTCAAGAGTCTCCGCAAAACCTCTTTATTGGTAACTCGGATTAAGTAACATATTTTTAGTATTTTTCAGTATTCTCTTAAACACTTCTGGGGTAAAAAGCTGGTTCGCTTTCGTAGTAAAATACTACACGTACAAATAACAGCATGAAAAAAACAAACAACGGCTCTTATCACAACCATTTGACAATCGGTTCAACAATCAGAGTATAACACATACTGCAGATACTACTTCAACTAAGATTATTAATATATATTAATAGCTTCACTTAACTATGCTCAGTGCGGTATCGCGATTTATTGTTGATCAGACTTCAAATATTTTACCACATGTCACTCTTACTTGACACAAGAGATTTTTGTTCTTGCTGTGAAAGTTAACGGAATAACTATTGTTAATATATACAAATCACCGAATGTTGAATGGCCAACAAATATGCTTAATACACTTGGTCACCCGACAATATATAGTGGAAACTTTAACAACCACCAATATGCATGAGGATATAACCAATACAATCAAGAAGAAGAATAAATTGCCTAACGGGCTGAATTCTACAAACTCAGACTTTTACATAAGGCAAAACAAAAATCCACCTTCCACTCTGCAAGACGGCAAAGGGGCTACAATCTCAATGTCACATTTATTCGTCCAGCGAAATGGGCTCCAAACTCTTTGAGCCCGAATAACTTGGGCAGAAGCTCTAAAATTAATTAAATGTTGCAAAACCGCAAGAGTTGACAAAAGTCATCCTGAATTTATAAAACACATAGGTTCGACCACCCGTTAATGGCTTGTAGAATTTTACAATTAAATAATCAGTAAGCAGAAGTTTCATAAATCCTTTAAATAAAGCAAGGTCGTAGCAATATTAAAATCTTGGAAAAACCATGCACTAACTGATAGCTATACACTAACTGCTTTTGTATTTTCACTTTGCAAAGCCTAATATTTCTCAAGACCAAGCTGGATTAATGCCACGAAGAAATTTTGACGATCAAGTCCTCACTCTAAGAAATTTATCGAAAATTTATTTCAAAAGAAACTTAAAACAGTAGTTGCTTCCAAAGGTCTACGTGCGCCTACGACACAGTGTGCAAGAAAGTTTTTTTGTTAAAAATATACCAGATTGGTACAATAATCTGATATACCAAATTTTAAGTGACAGACTTCACAAAATACACTTCAATGGGAAAACTAGCGCAATAATGCGCAATGAACAACGATATGACCTACTTCGGACCATACTTCAAGGTAAAGTGCATGGGAAAAGAGGTCCAGGACGAAGAAGAATATCCTGGCTGCATAACCTGCGAAAATGGTTTAACTTAACCACTACCGGACTTTTTAGGGCAGCAGTCAACAAAGTCAGAATAGCCATGGTAGTGTCCAACATCCGTAACGGATAGGCACCATAAGAAGAAGGGAAAACTAGTACCTACTTCTAGACCCTTGTACAATTTCTGGTAACAAATTCGATTGTTATGCCTCTCCGTTTACGATGTTGGCGACTATCATGGCAATCTGTATTTTGCCTACTGCTGCTCTGAAAAGATTTGTGGTTGTTGTGTTAAGCCATGTACGTAGATTTTTCAGCCAGAAAATCCTTCGCCTTCCTGGTTCCCGTTTTCCTTTTACTTTTCCTTGTAGAACTAATTGCAGCAACCCATATCTTTCGCCGTTCCCATGAGGAAAGTTTGAAATGTTTCACATTTCAAAAGCCTCAATTTGCTTGCAGGTAGCCCCTGTGAGAGTACACGACTCAACTCCGTACAACAGTATAGGAAAGATATAGCATCATAGTAACCTGATTTCTATGAGTACTGATAAATCCTGGCATTTGAAAAGCCATTTTTTTAAATACAGACCTTGCTTTCTCTAACCTACATTCTACAACCTACTATCCTACATTCGATTTATAGAGAATTGGAACAGAGGATGAAAATTCTGGTACTTATTTGAAAGTGACGGACTTAAAATACACCTCAACGGAAAAACTAATAATTCTGGAAACCTGCAAAAAGGCCTACCATAAATTTCAGCTATATCTCCTCTTCTTTTTAATATTAATAATCAGAAATACACACTACCATTTTATGCAAATTTACTATGCCGATAGCATGACCATAGTAGAATCAGATCTAAATAGATACTTTAAAAAATGATATTTACAATCAAACCCATAGAATTCGATTACAATTGTAGTGGATATCCGGCTCGAAGGACTGATTGTTTATGATTGAATAGTAAACTAATTGATAAACTCAAACTGTATAACATTTAATTATAAAAAGTAAAAATAACCTTACAAATGGTATATTATGTGCACATGATTTTATGTATCTGTCAAGTCTTGGTCGAATGTCTGTGGTTGCGCACTAGCCGGAACTTGAAAATGTCACTCTCGTTCCATTGGCGCTGTCAGCTCTGCAAATACAGAATATATAAACAGCACACACCTATAACATTAAGTATGAGTTGTGGCGTAAACAAAAGCCTGAAGTTGCGGCTTCCACCTTAACAGCCACAAGTCAAATTACAGGCCAAATATGGAAAGAAACTATTCTAAAGCCCACAAGGAATCTAAGTTCCTGTAGTTTGGCTGTATACCATATATAACAAAAAATTTTATTAAAAATCCTTTTTAAAAGGTATATAATATAAAAGACCCAATCGGGCTATATCACAAAACGTTTTCGGAATTAATGTTCCATCATCAGTGCACTAGGTGGGTATACATGTATTGAGCCACTAAATATGTGGGTAAAAAACCGTTAAAATTTGTTTTTTAAATTTAGATTACATTATATTGTGATAAATTCTAAGATGTTAAAGTTACCAGTGGATTTGGTAACATGGCGACGTATGACTCCACGTGAAGTTGCTGGTCCTGAGACGATGTGTCTACGAGGACCTGATGAAAGCAACTTGCTGGAACTTGATGGAAGCAAAACTTGATAGAGAATACCACAATTAAACCGGGCGGTTTTTCTGCCCCCCATCGTGAATGTTGTAACCTAAATTAAATAAGAGTTGGTCATGGAATTTACATAAGCAACATGAAAGCAGATTATAGAATGTTTCAGAAATAAATACATGACACGTATTAAACAAAACAATAAAATATTAACACACAATACATAATAAGAACTATAAGACAACTTTTTGACTGTTATTGTCATTGTGGTTTTCGTCTGTAATCTCAGACAAGAGAATCCTACAGGATGCTATCAGCCAGGCCAGCTGAGCCCTGGTTTTTTTATAAACTCGCTTCTAAAGAGAAGTGATAATTCTGTATCGCTTCTCTTTTTCCTGGACTTGGGACCGGCTACATTGTTCACTCTATAACAAACGCAGTAGCTGGAATATTCAACACAGTGTTTTTGGCACAATCGGTCGCTATTTCATGCCACGAGATCCTTTCTGATTAGTTTCGAAATATTTTTGTTTATCTACCAGAGTGCTCTGAAGATTAATAATGTGTGTCTTTCCATTTTTCTTCTTTATGTAAAAGGTCTTTCGTACACAAAAAATTTAGAACACCATTTAGATACCAAAGAATCATGTAAGCAATGTGTAGTTTTCAGTTGCATTAACTTTTTTTATTTGGTTTGTCTCCTCTCCATTTCCAAGTCTAGGTTAATTTTTATCCTTAATTACTAGTTCTCTAACCTATTATGCCTTATGATTGCTCTATTAACAAATTTAATAAAAATATTTGTTAAATATTTTCATAATAGAACAAGACAAATTTATCTTACGAAACAAAAGGTTTTACAATTGCCTAGCACGCCACTGACAGAAATACGATAAAAATCCATTTGATAAGCATCATAGAATGCAAACCATGGTCTACTTGACGCACTTTAGTACCATTTCTCGTAAAAAATGGCAGATTTTTAACATTGCGTTTTTCTTCATCTGCAGAATAGACGTTAATTGTAAATAACGTAACGTTGAAGCGAGCGTACGTAATGAATGTGGCATTTTGATAAGACATTTAATTACTTTGATTTAATTTTCCTGCTACGATATAAACAGGGATTAAATTTTATTATAATACCTTCGTTACGGGCATTATATTTGAATAGTTCGAGATTTTAGGTAACTCTATTTATGTATTTTTCATAGCACGAACAATAACATAATATACTAATAGAACGCTTGAACGCAAGAATAATTCAATAAAAAAATCCTAGAAAGATTAAATAGCATAGAAAGTAATGGAAAATAAAATGACCGGATAATTAGGAATTTTACATTGGTCTCTTTAATTATTGAGTCTGCTAATACTTTCATCAGTACAGTAGACCTTCTTCCATCTTCTAATTTTTAGAAATTTGTGTTTCTATAAAAGTCTGTATCTCTAGAAACACTTTACCATCACCAGTATCCTTTAAAGTAGATCTATTTTTCGCTAAAGCATCCAGTGTCTTGAATAAGGTATAATATTCAATTATTTCTTTATTAAGTTTACTATAATAGCTAAGATTCTATAATGTGGTAATTCACCCCATACTTCTGTTGAAGCTCGTAAATTAGAAGGTATCTTAACAATTTCCATTTGTTTTAACAAGCAACTTCTATATTCCTCACTCTCCACCACCACAAAACCTCTCAATTGGTTCATTAGTTTGATAATAGCATCTTCTCCTTCTTGTAAAGCTTTAGTGATATTATCTTCTAGTGATTCTTGCAACACCTTTTCAGGAATCAATGCAGTACAACAAATTTTAGTTCCATCCAGCAGAGTTACATTGAAACGTAAATGGCCTCTTGTAATATAAACAAAAAATACAGTTTATCTTAAACTACCAAAAAATAATATATTATGTTGAATATTAGAGACATATTTTACAAAACAAACATACATTAAACTGAGATGATATCAAATATATCAAGCTCTACACCCTAGAAACACAGCTAGTTGAGCTAGTGGAGGAACAGCAAGCACTAAAAGTAAAAAATAATCTAATTCACGTCGAAAAAGAAAGTATAGAGACTGCAGCCATCCGTTGAGCTAGTATTAGTGTTAAAATAAAATTATATGACATAACAATCTCAGCTGTATATATCTTCTACCAAAACCTAATCTAAAAAAGAAAATTATTCCTCTTGGAGAAAAATGTATTACTGGTACAACTTTAATGCTAAAAACACCATAATTTAATTACTATTTAAATGGGAATAAGCCACAATTAAAGGTTAAAGTACGTTTATTGACGTTTCAATTTCCACTTCGGAAATCGTTCTCAAAATACAAACATTATTAAATTAAACAAATTTTGTTTTTTGTTACTTGGTGAAAAATTCTTCTAATAATTTAATTTTATCTGACTCATTTATATTGACAATTCAGACATACATTATACATTTTAAAGTAGACGACTTTAAAATGATATTGCCAATATTGTTGAGTTGCGTTCCTGGGACGACTTTACTTAGTCTATCTTAAGTCTTGAGTGATGAGATCTTAGTCAAAGATATTAAATGTGTAAAGAAGCTTATAATGTCCATTGTCATAAGCTTCTTTACACATTTAATATCTTTGATTGCTACATATCTTTTTAAGTTGAACTGATGATGCTTTCTGATTAGAAAGCGAAACGTCTTCAATAAATAGATGAAGTAGCCACCACTCTTCGAGTGTTCCTTAATATATATATATATATATATATATATATATATATATATATATATATATATATATATATATACATATATATATATATATATATATATATATATTAATAGGCTCCTTTTTATAATATTTAATATGGGTATTTGAATGATAACTGCAGTGGCGAAGCTTGATGAAAAATTTTGGGTAGACAAGTTTAAAGGAATAATCCATATTTCAGGAGTGAGGAAAATAAAACAGAATATTTTTTAAATATTTTATTTCCAAAAACAAGTAAACACAACAACAACATGGACACTTTTTTAAAACAAAAAATAAACTTAACTATATTGTTTATTCGCTATGTTAAACAATAAATATTAATTTTTTTTATATACTAAGTCAATTTTTCTATTTTTATTATTAGCAAAATAGTCAATAATTTGTTCTTTCATTCTGGAGTAATTGAGTGCACCATATCCTTTTCAATGCTTAAAGTGGATAATGAGGAAAGTCTTTCAGTAGTCATTGAATTCCGCAAATATGTTTTAATTCTTTTTAAAGTGCTCATAGATCTTTCAGATGAGGCCGTTGTTGCAGGAATGGTCAGAAATAATTTTAGTAACTTATAGTATTCAGAAAATACTTCTGTTAACTCGTTGTCAAAAATATATGAAAAAAGTTGGTAAGGTTCTAAATATTTTTGTTCATCTGAATAAATTACAATCAATTCGTTTTCTAATTTTCTCATATCAAAAGTTTCAGGATATACTTTATCTAAAACAACTAAGAGATTTTTTGGAAACTGTTTATTATAATTTACGAAATTGTTTTTGTTTAGTAAGTTGACGAAAGAGAGTAAATGGGTGTCTTCGAATCTTTGTTGTAATTGCATACAGATTGTATCCAGTATTTCAAAACCTATTTTAAAAATTTTTACTGTGTTAACAACAAAAGTTGTTTGAACTATATTGGTGCACTCATTTACGCATATTTCAATTGTATGGTCATTGCCAGAAATTTTTGACTGTAAAATCAAATAGAGGTGGTCTGTGAAAATAAAAATTTTGTAAAAAAGACATAACATAAGCACAAATTTAAGTTGGTACTCTATGGGTCAAATTTGTCTGATTCTATAATTATTTCTGTGACATCCAGTAATTTTTGATAATATTTGCCAATTGTAAAAACTGATCTTGAATGAAAATTCCATCTAGTTTCAACAGCACGTGGCAAAGCAAACTCCATTTTACGGAGTTCTGCCATTCTTAACGGAGATCTACTAAAAAATGTATGAAAAGCGGATAAGTTACAAATAAAAAGTTTTACATCCTTAATTTTTTTTTAACCATAGAGTAGAACTAAATTTAATTGGTGTGCTAAACAATGAATAAAAAGGGCACGAGGGCAGGTTTCTTTAATTTTAGTTTGAACGCCACCTTTGGCGCCCGACATTACACTAGCGCCATCATATGTTTGGCATATTAATTTATCATTTTTTATCCCGTTGGAATGTAAAACGTGAATAATTTTTTCTGCAAAACCATTTGCTGTTTTATCACTAGACACGTCATAAAATCCCATAAATCTTTCACATATGTCTTTTTTGTACACATACTTTAATATTACACTAAACTGGGATTTGGAGGATACATTAGTTGTTTCATCAGCCTGAACAGATATAAAGTCCGCTTCTTGCAATTCTTTAAAAAAATTTATGTCTGATAATACATTCCACCGATTCTATCAAATGATTTTGCATTTCGCTGGATGTGCCTTTAAAAATGTCACTGGCTTCTAAGTGATCACGCATATTAGATTCTTCCAGAGCAAGTAGATCTAACAGTTCCAAATAATTTCCGGCAAATATATCAAATTTATAGTTTATGAAAATTCTAGAGTCAGAATATTTTATAATAAAATATATTTTTGCAATAGTAATGTGATTAAAATTTAGTAACTTCTACTAACCTTTATTTTTTGATGTACCAGTTTCATCATGTCCTCGAAAAGCTAATTCTTGACAAGCCAAAAAACGAACTACATCTATTAAACAACCGACAATTTTGCGATTTTTAACAACACGCTCGTTGTGACGTTGAACATCAATTTTTTTTCGTGGTCAATTGCATGATCTATTCGAACTTTTCCCAAAAAATGGAACATTTCATGCGACGAAATATGTTTTTTTGAGGTAGCGTGTTTGCTAGCTTTGTCCACAAAATTTTTTATACTATCTATTCCACTTCTAGTCCAAGATGAATCGTCTCCAAATAACAGAAGGAAAACAATATAATTTATATCTTCTAAGTTAAGCACCGAAAACAAATTCTCTTTTAAAAACACGACGGGGTCGAAATCCACTGAATCCATGATAAACTGTTTAAAAAAGAAAATAGATCTATTGAACGCTCTTAAATCACCTGTCCGAGACGAGTAAAAAAAATAAGATTTCCACAAGTCCTCATAGCATTAAAGCATTCTCCAGTAAATAAAATAAGTATTGTTGAAAACCCTCGCGACACATATCAAGGATTTAATTTGGTCCGTTGTGCTAGACAAATCAGATCCTGTCTCTTCGGGACATAAATTTCGCGATCGTCGGTATATGTCGGACTCGGTCGGACTGTGAGCAATCCCCGCGTCTAATAGACAAATATGGTATTGTCTTTATAATATAAGCGCCAATCGCTAAAGATTTTTCGTCCTAAGTTTAGAATTTGTCCAGTTCAGTTTTAATTTTTCTGTAATAATAGTGCAGGCTTTTAGTATGTTTGGCTAATATTAATTATTTTTAAAGACATTTCTAAAAATATTCTGGTGTTTTTTCTATTTGGGTAGTCAATGTCTACCTTGTCTATTCTTAAGCTTCGCCACTGGATAACTGACGTGTCTGTTTGTTTTCTCTATAATTTCAAACAAATCCTTAAAATCAAACAAAGACTACAATTTTTATTATAACTGATTGTAATTTATTGCCATGTATAAAATATCCAGTGCCTAAAGCCAAGTTTAATCGAAGAGTTCCAATTAAACCAGAGATAGAATGAGAATGGAAAAGATTGTAAAACATATTGCAAACAGTCAACTATTTCTGGCAGTATAAAAGTTGTAGTATTTTATTCTGGTTATATTTACTTTATTGTATTTTTATTACTTGATTTACTAATAAAAGTGATCCAAGGTTAGTATTAAACTGGGATTACTCACAAATGTTTACTTCACATTTAATTTTATGCGAGAGTCATATCGAGCGTCTGCGGCTTTTGCGGCAACGTTTATAAACACACACTGAAGATTACTAAATACATAGATGCATGCTAATGGTTTTTAAATTTCTTTGTTGTCCAAGACCGTACTTACAACGCTTATAAAAATAATGAGCATACATAATTAATATTGGAGTTAGAACGTGATCACAGTAACGTTTCCTTTAAATCTTATCGCTCCTGGGCGACCATATTTTTTTATATCCATTACATTTTGTAACAACCAAAATTTTAAGGGATTTATTTACTTACATAGGCGTGGCCAGCTTTTTTAATGTTTGTTCCAATGCTGAAAATGGTTCTCTTCCCTCAGATACTATTTTTTTTTAATTTTCAATAATGATGTTTTCATATATGAAAAACATTTTACACTTTTTTAAAATAATTTTTTAAATTCAAAATATTTTTGTTAGGACAGTAAATTGTTGAAACAAGTAACGTTTGTTTTTATATTAAATTATTGCGTGAACATAAGCAAAATATGGCTGGTCACAGTCACATATATAAAAAATACATCCAAAATTCAGAATAACATTAAAAACTTAACAACACATTACATTGGTGCTGGAATTGCAGCATTGTCGATCGAAGTGTGAATTTTCTTATGCTCAGCTTAGAAAAAGGTATCTTACAACTACAACTTGTTACAGGAATTGTGGAAAATTTTACCATTGGTTGGTTAAACACTGGAAACATCGATTTTCTATTATGCTGAGACATTCAATGGAGCCAGTAGAGAGCTTTCGAAGCTAGAAAATTTTTATTTTTTTCCTGTTTTTAAAAGTTTTATTCCAGCTTCTAATTTTGAAGAATTGATTTCCCAACTTATCTATAGTGCTTTGACCACAGCAACTGCCCCAGCATAACAAGCTCAACGTTTTTCAGATAAAGATTTCAAAGTTTTCAAAATTTCAAACTTTGTGACCTTTACAATATCTTAAAAAGAGTGTGCTTTTTTAAACTGCCTTTAATATAGGAAATAACAAATTGCGTTACACCAATTAACTGAAAATCTTTGGATTTTCAATATGATTAGCGCAAGCGGCTAACAATGCTAAATTAAGGTGATGAGCATAGCAAAGAATATACAAAATTTTTCTCAGATTGGCTACAAATCACACGTTCAGGTGTATCTGCTGGTGATTTGCAGATGTAAAAACGACGCTTTGGTAGTTTGATAATTGTGTTGGTTATTGCTAATTGCTTCTCTACACAAAAATATGCCAACATATCTCCTCTTTCATTTCGTGTTTCTAGACCATTTTTTCCTTTGACATCTTCCTCTCCTTTGTCAATCTTCGCATTAACATCTCCTATGACAATATTGAGCTCGTGTTGTTTTGTAGATTCTAATACTTTTTCTAAATCATGATAGAATATTTTAATTTCTTCGTCTTTAATTTATCTAATATTTCTGGAGTGGGTCAATCACTATATCATCATTATACTGCCCTCCCAAGCAGACAATAAAAACAAAGCAATTTTCTGATTTTTTTAAATCACTTGGATCAAAGTTATTAGCTGGTGGTGATTACAATGCGAAACATCCTTTTTGGGGCTCTACATTGATGAACCCACGTGGCAGATAACTACTTTAGGCAATAAATATTAATAACCTCAAAAGTTATTCTACAGGTGAACCTACATATTGGCCAACAGACAGAAGAAAACTTCCAGATCTTCTTGATTTCTGTATAACCAAAGGTATAGCAGATAATCAGTACAACAACTAAATCATGCTTCGACAACATCCGATCACTCGCCAGTATTTCTCACCCTGTCTTCTGAAATAATTTATTTACCTAGCAACTAGACAGATTGCAAATCTTTACATGGAAAATAAAAAAAAAATCTAATATTTATCAGTAATTTCTAATAACAGTGATTTTATTTTTATTTAAAATCTGAGTATAGTTATTAGAGAAAATTATTGAGGAAAAATTAAATGTAAACATCTAGAGTTTCCATATTAATTTTAATAAAAGAAATATACATTTTTAATGTAAAACAGAATGCTGTAATTTAATATTCAAGTCTTGTATTGTTTAGTTTTTGTCCGATGGAGATAGCCTGTCAAAATTTGACGCGATTACATAACCGAAGATTTAAGATAGGGACCCCAATGGCAGAAAAAATAAATTACCTTCCAATCTTCTTAGGATGTTTTATTTCAACCGGAAAGAATCTATAAATATTTTCTCAGTCACGAAATCTTACGGTTTTAGAATTAACTAGTACAACCCCATGTTTTAAACATGAACTTATGGGATTTAGATACAGTGACGTAGAACATAAAAATCACAATGTATATAAATACATACACAAACATTCAATAGACGAAAAAAATAATTCAATAGGTTATTTTTATAAACTTGGGCAAAAATAACAAAACCCCAACAACTGACAATGTTTCCTCTCATACATAAATTCAAATTATCAATTATCAAATGCATTTTATAAATTTCTAAATTAAATCAGAGAGAACAAGCCAAAACAGAAGAAGATGGAACTGAATAAGTTAAGAGTACCGAAACATGGAGAACAATATGACCCAACCCTAAAGGAAAATCTAACAGATGAAAATAACACGGAGAAAATATGGAAAATGTAAGACAAAGGGAAATAAAAAGAAGGAAAAAATGGTTCGATACAGAATGCGAAACCAAAATCAAACAGAAAAACCAAGCAAGAAATAAATGGATCTAAAAAAGTAGCAACGCAATATTGCAAAAATAAAAAAGGCTGTAGAAAGAAGAGTTGTTAAAGGACTTATAGAAGAAAATATTAATAACAGCGCTAAACTATTTGGCTACCTAACAGCTCAACAAAGAAAAGGCAGAACAGTGGTTAAAATTGGCAATAGATCCTGGGAAATACACTTCACAGATCTATATAGATGCAAAGAAAGCTTGAAGAGGAAGAATGGGCAACCGAAGACACGAGAGATAGTGAAATAAGAATACCAAAATATGATGTTAGATATTAAAAAACGGAAACCGAAAAAAACCTGGCCCAGATAGAATTCTCAACAAGATGATAAAAAAGGAGGTGAAAAACTATTAACAAGCATCTACAGCCTAATGGTTAGAATATGGGAAGAACAAGAAATTCTCGAGGATTGGAAAGAAGATTTGTACAACATTCTAACAACCCGCTTCACACAAAAACTCACTCAATTCACAGAGAAATAATTGGGGAATACCAGCAGAGATTCTTAGATGGCAGATCCACTACAGCGATGCTATCCACATAATTACCAAAACAATCCAGTAATGCCACGAATACAACATATACACCACACATACCATTTCCTCTTCTTATACTTCAGACATAATCCAGTAAAATAAGGCAAAAAAGGGGGCAAACCTCGGAATGAAAGATAATAAGCTGAAAATTTGCATACTTCTTTATTTTGATGGTATAAAACTTACGTCAAAAGTCTCATATAATCACGTGTCCGCGACTTAGATATTAAAGGTCAAAGGTCACGAAAATGAGTTTTCTGCAATTATCTCGTTTCCCTTACACTTTATGACATTTAAGGTGGTAAGAAAAATTGTAGAATGGAAAATTCTCTTCAATTTTTCTCTCAAGTACTTTTATGTACCTTCAACCCTTCTTAAGATAGAGCGCAAAGAGTGGGGGACCGCTTACCTGTGTATACGGTAACGCGAAGTCAGCCAGTAGGATTCAATAAATAATAAGTTATATAGTTAATTATTCACTTAAAATATTATTATTATCATTAAATTTTTATTATTTATTATTTAATAAACTATATTTATAGATATTAATTATAAAATATATATTTTATATAACATACCTCAACTATTTCAACAAAAAAACTGCTCTGTACAAGAATTATTTGAAAATGAAGTACGTATTTTCTTAGCGGCGTATAATGCTCCAACATCAGAAGACGATATAGACTCTTTTCGATACACACAGTTCATCAAATCAACAAGACTCAACAAACCAGTGCAGTTATCAACTCTTCCACCTTCAAGTGCAGCAGCTCGTCAGCATATCATTCGTCATTCGTGTCTATTATAAGACCCAAATTTGGTTGGGAAATGATTTAGAACCCCAAGAATTCGGCTGGGTAATGAATGAATCCAAAATGAATTTCTGGAACCAATAACAACATTATTACCGCCAGCACCAGAAGAACTGCTGAATACAATATTTTGCAATTGCAAGAAAGGTTGTGGTTCTAATTGCGGATGCAGGAAATCAGGATTGCAATGTACTTTAATTTGTGGGCAGTGTAATGGACAATCATGTCTAAACGCTTCATCAACTTCAGATGATTTCAATGAAGAAAGTGAATATGCACCTGATATTCTTGAATATTTTTATTCTGATACTTTAATAAACGAGAATGATGATGATGAATCCGATATTGAGCAGTCAGAGGAAGAAGAAGAAGAAGACAATAAAGAAGAAAATTAATACAAAAATATTAACCATACATAATAAAAGAATATATATTATATTTGTAACTTTAATAAATCGATTATTCGATTAATAAATAAATATATAATTTAAAAAAATAATAAATATGATTTTTTCAGTATTTAATTAAATATAAAAATTATTATTGTGGAATTCTGCACTTGATGATGATGATTATGAATCCGATATTGAGCAGTCAGAGGAAGAAGAAGAGGAAGAAGACGATGAAGAAGAAAATTAATACAAAAATATTAACCATACATAATAAAAGAATATATAATAAGTATATTTGTAACTTTAATAAATCGATTATTGGATTAATAAATAAATGTATAATTTAAAAAAAATAATAAATATGATTTTTTCAGTATTTAATTAAATATAAAAATGATTATTGTTGAATTCTGCACTTGATCTTAATTTATCGTATATACAGCTGTTAAAATATTATTAAAGTTCATTTGAAATATTTCATTTAATATTGTATGTTTGTTAAAAATAAAATAAATATTATATAAAAAATATATATTTTATAATTAATATCTATAAATATAGTTTATTAAATAATAAAACTATATAACTTATTATTTATTGAATCCTACTGGCTCACTTCGCGTTACCGTATACACAGGTATATATTACAATATATACATATATTAAATGTAATAAAGTGTAAGGGAAACGAGATATTTGCAGAAAACTCATTTTCGTGACCTTTGACCTTAAATATCTTAAGTCGCGGACACGTGATTCTATGAGACTTTTGAAGTAAGTTTTATACCATCAAAATAAAGACGTATGCAAATTTTCAGCTTATTATCTTTCATTCCGAGGTTGCATCCTTATTTTACCGGACTAACAAGCATTTGACTGTATTGGAAGAAATAAATTATTTTTCTGTATTATACTGTATTTTAAAAATCAAGAGAAATCAGCAAAACTAATTAGATTAACAAAAATGGTAGATTGGTAGCAAAAAAAGCACAAACACAATTGCAGTAGAAACAGGAGTGTGACAAGGGAATTATTCTTATACAGTTTCTCTATATAATAGGCGATCTAGTGTAATTTAGAAAAGAGAATAACAAGACGAGATAAATCAAGAAAACTACACTTTTGAACTACAGTATTTCTAGCATCCAACTGCATGTCAGCTGACGAAACAGTTAAAAAAAAACGATGGGATAAAAAACAGAAACAATACATTGATATTACTATGCCAAAACTTATTAACAACTATAACCATTATATGGGAGACGTAGATGTGCTTGATCAATGTATGGAATACTAACGTACATAAATAAAAACAAAGAAATGTACTCTAAAGGTAATACTTCATTTTAGAGATTTATCGGTCGTGAATGCTTGGCGTCTTTACAAATCCCAAGCTGTTGCTTCTCATATCCCCAAAATAAAAATGACAGATTTACTTGAATTTCTACTTGAAATAACTGAATGTCTGATAGGAGCACCAGCAAAAAATGTGTATTAACGGATGAAACTAACCTACAGATTGAGAATGTACATCCAGATCTAAATCCTAAAAGATACAGACCATGTCTCCAACCACCAGAAACAAGACGATACGATGGATATGAATATTTTCTGCTGTTTGACCAAATTGATAGTCAAAGATCATGCAGTCTTGAAAACTGTGGCAGTAGAACTAAAATAAGATTTGAAAAGTGCGATGTATATCTGTGTTTATCGCGAGTGAAATCACATTTCAAAGACTATCATAAGAACTAGCATTTAAAATGTTTACTTAATGTGAAAATAATAAATAACTAAATAATAACGTTAATACCACCTTTAATACTTGTCAATTATATGCCATTATATTAGTCAATAACTTTCCTTTTTCCCATACTGCGAGACATTGTGGCGAGTAAATATGCAGTTTTATATCTCCTCACTCTATATATTACACTATCCTGTGATAATTCTAATGAATGAATCTGCAATTTCCGAGTTTGATTTTCCAGAATAATTAAAAATATTTATTGATAATCTTTCCTCAGCATATTTTCAAACCCCACATATACCAGGAGATTTAAATCTCATTTACTGGTAATATAGTTGTTAAAAATAAATTGGTAATATACTTATATTACGTAAGTTATATTATAAGTATATGTAAAAATGTTTCATGTTGCAGTGTGGCAAGTGTGGCGAGTATTCGAGACATAAACTCCAATCTACAAGTTATATGTAGAAATTATCCGAACTCAACTTTGTAATCATATTTTAATTATTTTGTAATTAAACATTTACTTATTGATCAGACGTCCTTATATATAAAGCATATACATTATTTTCCAAAACAAGTATTCACTGTATGATTATATTCCTTTGGCTTAACCACTTAAGGTAGGCTTTGTTGAATTGTCATATTTTTCGAGATTTTATCTGCCATCTTACAATTCTCCCGTAAAAATCCTTGCGTGCGTTTTTAACTTTACGTGTGATCACGTCAAATTGTGGATTGGAAATTGTCCGTGCTTTGAATAGAATGCCACATTACATTGAGTGTTGATTCCTGATATGCCGTAATTTTTACAAAAGGTTCTGAGCTTTGTGATACGCCGGCACTAAATACAGATAGACGTGATTGTTGAAGCATTGAATGCTATGGGAAAATATGTAAACGGCGAAAGAGAGGACAGATTTATCTCTGAATATATTAGGTTTTTATGTGTGTTATATTCTTAAATAAAATTCAGACTGTAAATACTCTAAATATATTTATGATTAATTAGTTTAACACGTGACTACATACAGTGTGTTTGTAAAGTGTGAAAACGGTCTGTTATCTCAGGACTTAATTATTCCCAGAGTTAAAGCTCTGAAAGGTCGATTTTTGTTTTTGTCTTTTAAACTTTTTGGAAAACTTTTAAGTAAATAACTAAATAAACTTCAGTATACAGAGTGTATATTGCATTTGGTCTTATCTGTGTTGATGTCAAGTCCCATTTGAATGCATTCAGTATTTATTGCATCTAATAAAGTTTGTAGATCTTCTATACTCTCAGCCATAATTACCGTGTCATCTACAAATCTCATGGTGTTTACGATTTCTACACCAATTCTTATTCCCTCTTTTCTTTCCCATAAGGCTTTTCTGAATATGATGTGTGAGTACACGTTGAAAAGCGTCGGAGACAAGACGCATCCTTGCCTGACTCCTCTCGCAATCGGTATATTATTTGTTTCTATATCGCTCACAATTACTACTCCTTTCTGGTTCCAGAATCTAGCCTTAATAAACTCAATGTCTTTTTCGTCTAAATTGATGTTTTTTAATTCATCTATTAACTTCATATGCTGCACTCGGTCAAAGTGTTTCCAACTACAATCAATTAAATGTATTACTTGAAATTGAAGAAAATCCTCATTCTTCAATTACAACTTTATCAACTAACAATGAGATCTGTCTTGGTGCTGTTTATAAAATTCTAAAAAGGCCAAATTGCATTCATATAAAATTAAACTTGTACATGAACTTAATGAAGACGACTTTGATAGACGAATGTAGTTTTGCGAAAATATGCAAGAATTGTGTAATCGAAATATTGGATTTGAATCTAATATCTTGTTTTCAGACGAGGTCACTTTTTGTTTAAATGGTACCGTTAATGTGCAAAATTGTCGTTATTGACAATTGATGAGATTAACAGAAAATCCCAATTGAACAATGGAAGTTTATACCCAATATCTCCAAAAAGTAGATGTATGATCTGGGATTGTTAGGAATACCATTGTAGGACCGCATTTTTTTGACGGTACTGTGACTTGTGAAAGGTATTTAGAAATGTTGCAAACCTACGTAGTTCCATTTTTAACCGCAACATTTTCAGATATCAATAATCCTGGTCAAATAGATCCGACGACTTGGTTTCATCAGGATGGGGCAAGTCCATACCTATTATGCTGTAGTGGTTAGAAATTTTCTAAATGCAGCTTTTCCCAATCGCTGGATTGGACAACGCGGCTACATTAAATGGCCTGTTAGGTCGCCAGATTTGAATCTCATGGATTTGTGGTTATTTGAAAAGTAAGGTATATGTAAACCGACTTACCAATTTGGTAGACTTCAAACAGAGAATTCGTACTGAAATGTAACAAATTACACCAGTAATGTTGTCAAACATAACCCAAGAATTTATTGGACCTCTTGGATACTGTGAATTAAACCAAGGAGCTGAATTCGAGCATTTGTTGTAATTATGTTATTTGTTTGTCTTTAATATGAAATGACTTCTTCAATAATTTTCTTTATAAAATAAATTTTGAATTAAATTTTAAAAAATACGAGCACGGGTTTCCTTTACACACTTTACACTGAAGTTTGAATGTGATGAGTTTGGTACGGTTGTACTCAGAAAATGATAGGCTTTTAATTTTTTCGATAAAAATATTCCTTTTCTATTTAAAAAAATAATATGGCTGTGAATTTGACATTTAACTTACGTAGATCGGCAATTTAGTCATATAAATTTCATTTCAGAACAACATCTAATTAAACCTATATTTTTAACCCTTTAAACTCTTATCCCAATGCGAAGAAGTTCCCAGAAGACGAATATTTTAGACATAAATTTTTAGTATCTATTATTAGGCCAGGGTGGGGTAAATTGGTATGTGGAATACCATGGGACATCCAGTACACCCAGTTACATCCAGTAAAACACTAGAGTGTTGACTAAAGTTGACAGTGGTTTTTGGTTGCAAATTTAATAAATAATCTCTTTAAGAAAGCGCCAGAAAAAACCGTCAGATGAGGTAACTTTCAGTTCTGTCACGTATTGTTTAAAAATATTTCCAAAGACTACTTGGACCATACACAAATTAACAGTGTTTGCCTCTGTAAATACCTTTTCTATAAAAAGGAATATCTTTTCGTTAAATAAGTTCATTTTCCGCTAAGCAGTATGTAGAGAGGTATTTTGGAGACCCCTGTTAAAGGGTGAGATATTTTTGATACCTTTAGAATTTCTTTATATTTTTATCTTTGGGTTGTCTTCGCTTATCTTTACTTTTTTTTCTCATTTAATTAGGGTCCAAGTATAAGTCCAAATGTCAATCCTAAGTTAGTCCAACGGTAATCTCAAGTTAGCTCCAAACTTAGTTCCAAGTTAATCCACATATAAGTTTTCACTCAGCTAAGTATGGAGCTCTCGTGTATTCAAGAGTTGACTACACAGAAGGTCAACGTTCAATGGATCTATTCACTCATTTTTTGGAATAGGAATAAATACCGATTGCAACAAATCTTGTGGAATCATACTGCATTTATACATTGTTAACAATTCGTTCACTAATTTAAATAGTTCTATATGTACCTCATTTAGACAAAGCACATTTATGTGCTTTTATCTGTTTTACTATTTTTAATTGCTCTGGTGACTTCTGACGTATATAATTTCTTCGAAATGTTTCTTGTTGCTGAAAAATCTGCTAATTTGCGATGCAAATAGTTCTTCTATGTATTTATTCCAGTGCTTACAAACTTAACTGACCATCTGACACAAAAACTAGCTATCCAAAATCTTATGTAGACGGGGACCAGAATTTGTGCCTTCACCGTGACTGCTCATTCTTCTTCTTTTTTCTCTTTATAAGCAATAAAGTCCGATACTTCTGCTGCCGATTGGTGACTTTTTCTTCTTCCTCTCTTGCTATTTTGGCACGTGTCTGCCCCATTCTGCTTATGTTGTTCCATTCTTTTTTATATTTTGTGTCCATTTATTTATACACTGTACCCTGTTCCCTTGTTAACGCTTTTGATGATTTCATCCCTAATTAAATTGAAGAGCAGATGGTTCAATGAGTCCCCTTGTCTTATTTCGCTGCCTATTTCTATAGGTTCTGTAAGTTGTTCATCAATTTTGACTTCCATTTTGTTGTTTTGGTAGATTTTTTCGATAGTTTCTATAATATTTAGGGGAACTTTTCTATCATATAGAAGATGGATTACATCTTTGAATCTTACTCTGTCAAAGGCTTTTTTTAGGTCAATCAGACACAGAAATGCTTGTCTATTATACTCTAGTGATTTCTCAGTAATTTGCTTTATTACGTATGTTGCATCTGTACATAATCTTCTACTACGAAAACTCTGTTGTTCATCTGCTAAATTTATCCTCTGATTTCTTAGTACTTCTCTAAAATTTTAGTTGTAAGTTTTAGATTAGTAGTTAACAAGTTTATTTTTGTATAGATTGCTGATATATGCAGTTTTCCATTCTGGGGATAGCTCTTCTCCTCTCAAGAATAAATTAAAAGTATAAGCCAATAGCTGAAATAGTTTGTCAGGGCCATATTTAATCAGTTCAATGGGTACTCCCCCCGGTCCTGAAGCCTTTCCATTTTTCGTAGCGTTGGCGTGTTTTTTAATTTCTTCTGGTGTTATTTCAGTTTCTTCGCGGTAGGAAATATCATATTTTTGGTAGCCAATATCTTGGAATTCTGTTTGATCTTCTGTCAGCATTTGTTCATACTATTCGACCCATAATTTTGGGGCTATTAAAGTTAACCTACTGCATTCTTCCCTATCTGTCCTACTACCTCTAATTGTTTTCCAGGCTTCTTTACTTCTTGCTGTACCCATAAAATTTTCTACGTTATCGCAGGCTTTATTCCACATCTCATTTTTGGCTTTATTTACCTCTTTTTTTACTTCTTTGTTTAAACTGTTGTACTGTTGTCGATAGTAAGGGTCCTTTGTTGCTAGC
Source organism: Diabrotica undecimpunctata (assembly GCF_040954645.1). Classification (NCBI taxonomy): domain Eukaryota; kingdom Metazoa; phylum Arthropoda; class Insecta; order Coleoptera; family Chrysomelidae; genus Diabrotica; species Diabrotica undecimpunctata. Next base: position 156,963,359 of record NC_092805.1, read on the forward strand.
CATTTGTTATACATATTCTTCTTCTTTCCCTATACAATTCCTATACTTCCCCTATACATTCTTCTTCTATACAAAAATAAAGGCGACAGAAAAGATTGTAAGAACTACCGAGGGCTTAGTGTAACTAACTCAATCTGTAGAGTCTACGGGAAGATAATTAAAAGCCGAATTGAAGATTGCTGGGAAGACGCTGAAGATCAGATCATCTTCAAAAAGCGTATGACAGTGTCCCATTAGCCAAGCTATGGCAGTTGCTAGAAGACAAGAATATTCCACCGATTTACATTAATGCTGTAAGGGAGTTGTACGATGATATGACGAGTGTAATAAAGATTGGACAAAAAGTGACAAAAAAGATAAAAGTGACCAAAGGACTTCGCCAAGGCTGCTGCATTGCACCTACACTCTTTAAGATTTATTTGAAGGGGGTTTTGGATATTTGGAAAAGAAAATGTGAACCTATGGGTGTTAAAATTGGAGACCATACACTGTACAGCTTGCATTTTGCTGATGACCAAGTAATACTTGCAGAAAAATAGATGAAGAATATACTAAGTGGGGCTTATCAATTAATCCATCAAAAACAGAGTACGTAGTAGTGGGAGGTGAAGGAAAGCACTTAGAACTAGGAAGCAAACAAATTCAAAATACTGATAGCTATAAATATCTCGGTGTAAACATTACAAAACAATGGTCGGAATACAAAAGAAATAGCTACTAGAATTGGTCAAGAAAATTCAGCAATACGTCAACTGAATAGTATACTTTGGAATAACCACATCACCCGAAACACAAAAATTAGGATATACAAAAGTATCATAGAAAGCATTGCTACATATGGTTCAGAGCTTTGGGTAATAAATAAAAATGACGCATCCAAAATAAAAACAATGGAAATGAATTATTGGGGAAGATGTTGCCAACTCACTAAAAGAGATAGAGTAAGGAATACTGAAATCAGAGAGCGTATGGGCATAGACATTGACGTCCTGGGAACTATAGAATGCAAATGGCTGAAATGGTATGGCCATGTAGAAAGGATGAATGATCAACGATGGCCAAAGAGAATGTTACAGTGGATCCCCACCAACTGCAGGAAAAAGGGAAGACCAAGAAGATCGTGGAGACAAGAAGTAAAAGGTGCAATGGAAGATAGGGGTCTACAAGTAGATGACTGGAACGATCGCAAGCGTTGGAAGCTAGGTTGCGAGAAAAGGCGGCAGCTGTAATAAACTCGTTATATATATATAGTTAACAAGTTTATACCTCTGTAGTTTTCTGGCTGTTTTTATCTCCTTTTTTGAATAGTAGAATTAGTTTGCTCGTTCTCCATTCTTTTGGTATTTTATTGTGTTTTATAATTTTATTAATTAATGTTGTTAATTGTTCTGTCATTGCTGCTCCACAATATTTCAGTAATTCGTTTGATATCCCGTCTTTACCTGCTGCTTTTCTGTTCTTCAGCTTTTTTCAAGTATTTTACGAACTTCGTGTACATTTATATTAAGTTCTTCATTTGTGGTTATTTCTGGTGTACCCGGTTCTGGCATCGTTTTTTCTTCCTCTGCATAAAGATTTTTTAGGTAATCAATCCACGTATCCTTCTCTATGTGTTTTGGTTCTATTAGTTCCTTTACCTCTGTTCTTTGCCCTCTTATAAAGCTTCATATTTCCTTTTGCAGACCGTAAAAATCATGTTCCATTTCTTTCGAAAAGCGTTCACATTGATCATTTTTTATTTTTCTTAAGTGTATGTGTTTCGTTTCTAATTATCTTGTAATTATGGTATGACTCTTGGGTTTTGGTTGACATGTATTTCAGGTAAGCTTTTTTTTTCTTTGCATTTTTCCTTCACTTCTGTACAAAACCACGGAGTTCTTCGCCTTGGGAAGGATTTATTTTTATTTATAGAGCTCGTTATAGGGAGAAATAGTGCTGTAGTTTCTCCTTGCTTTGTGCAAACGCTGGTTTTATAGTTATCATCATTGCGCCCGTTGTTGTCGGCTTTACAACCATTATAATCCATTTGATCTCTGTTTATGTTTTGTTATGGTAATCTAGCCGCCGATTTTCATTTCTAGATTTTTGGTTTTGGCTAAATTTCACCCGATGAATGAATCTAGCAAAAAGCCCCACACAAATTTGTATATAAAGTTCTACAAAAATAAATATTTTGTCCTACCCTAAATTAAAAAAATTTAGATTGTCTGAATATGGAAGAGGGTAAGATTGTTCCATAAGATTTATTAAAAAGTGAAGGTTTCTTTTATAAAGACTAGAATTTTACATTCTTAACTAAAAAACTATACGTAACAAGCGATAACCTATTCTTACCGAGCAAAGTGATTAAAATTAATTCAAAAACTCTTTCTTATCTTCACAAAATTTCCATAAAATCGTTTTAATAGCCCATTTTTGGCAGTTCAGTAGATACTTAAGCATCGTTTCAAATATATCCCGAGCTTAAGAAACATTAAAAGTGCACATAATTCATTTTTAATTATATATGGGCGTTACAAAAGGCTTGCATGCCCGCTAACAGAATGCATCTAAGGCCGAAGAGAGGGACAATGCGGGGTCTTGAATTAAGGATTAGTCTCAGGTCTCTGCTACCTGTCTTACCCGCACACCTGTTTGAATATGGTCCACGTTTATTTATTTTGGTACACAGAAAGATTTTTAAGGCTCTATAGTTCAGAGGCATTTCACGTTTTAAGTATAAACAAGGAAAATATCGGAAAACACGAAATATCTATCTGAAGGTAACAAAAATATTACTTCAAAAAAATCAGAAGCTGTGCTATAATTTTGTAGCATACGCTACTCACAGAAATAATCATAAAGCTTCAAAGATGCTCAAATGGGCGATTAAAATCTTAGATCTATGGTAAAGAAAACGGGACGAAAATTGTTCACTTGTAAATGTAAAGTCGTGCATTCCATTTAATCCAATTCTAGAAAATGTAGATCAAATTTAAATATGTTCTTTTTAAGAATAACTTTTGATTCAAACCTTACCTACTGGGAATGATCACATCCTGTGACAAAGTAAATTATGATCAGCTGCACTTTGGCTCTAATCGTAACAAATAAAAATGGGCGAGGCATCAACTATGACGTAAACAGATGGTGATAAGTCTAACAGTTCGGTTTAAAAAAACAAATAAAATTATGCACGAGAGTGACCACTAGACACTCAATGGTGGACCAATTTGCATGCCCGTAAAAGACAGTGGAATATGGAACTAGAGCAATATCAAACAAACAAATTTAAAGAAGCAAAAACTCAAATAAAAACAAAGAATGAAGAAGATCTACTAGAAGTAAGGATTTGGACAACAGATATAATAAAAATAAAAAATAAAAATAAAAATAAAAACGTTTATTGCCTAATAATAATTTGACATTTCATTAAATATTTCATTCATTATTGCCTTCTTTCTTCGGCGTCCCGCTCTTGCACCGCCAGCTTCTTGAATATTTGACCTCTCGGCATCCTGGACTTCTTTGTGTGGATTTATCCTCGTCTGCTTCTGTAGGTACTAATTTAAGGCATCGTACCTACTTCCCTGCTTGGCTGTTTTCCGGCAACCATCCGGCTAGACCCTGATTAGATGGTCGATCAGTCTATGGGTAGATCTATGCATCCTCTGGATCCTGTTATTCTCGAGGATGCCCCTGGTCTTATGGAGTCTTCTTGTGGCCTGGTGGAAGAAATACCTGGTCCTTTTCTCGGCCACCTCCCTCAGTGGTGTGTACTGGAACCTTTCTCTGATGGTTGCATTCATGATTCTGTTCTCCCATGATGTTCCGTCGATGATCCGGTAGCATGATGTTTCCGTGGCTTCTAATCTTCTCCAGTGTGTTTCTGCTATGGAACTCCACACTGGTACAGCATATAGCATCACCGATCTAACATAGGCCTGGTATAACTAAATCTTCTTGGCCTTGGACAGCGGGCTGGTCCTAAAAATGAAAGGGAGAATTAGTCTTTTAGCTGCATTAGCTTTTACCTTAGTTTTTTGTGTATGCACCCGGAAGTTGAGTTTTCTGTCGAGGTGGACTCCTAGGTACTTGACTGAGTCTTCTTCTTGGATCCTGTTGCCTCCTACTCTGATTTGGTTTCGTGGTGGTCTCGAACTCTGGCTAAAGACTATGAACTGCGTCTTTTGGGCGTTGATTTTTATCTTCCATTTTTCGGTGTATCTCGTGATTTTGTCCAGATGATTTTCTATATTCCTGATGATTCTTCCTTCGTCTTTTCCGGATGCATACACTGCTGTGTCGTCTGCATAAAGAGCTGTTGAAGTTCTTGGGTCTGTAGGTAGGTCTGAAACAAAAATGTTATACAAAATTGGAGATAAAATGCTGCCCTGAGGCATTCCTTCCTGAATATCCTGGATTGCTGACATCTTTTGGTCCGCTGAAACTTGGAAAGTTCTGTTGGACAGATATGTGTCACAGATGTTGATGAGGTAGTGTGGTAGCCTGGCTTTGTCCATCTTGAAGATTAGTGCCTTTTTCCAAACCGTGTCATATGCTTTTTCTATGTCCAGTATGGCTAGTCCTGTCCTTTGTTTCCTGTTGAATTTTATTTTGGTGTCGCTGATGATTCTTGCTAGCTTTTCTGAATCCGAATTGGTCCTCTTGGATAATTCTTCTTCTTTCTGTATGCTTCATCAGTCTCTTGTAGATGATCTTTTCCAGAATTTTTCCCATGGTTTCTAGGAGAGAAATAGGCCTGTAGCTTTCTGGTCTTCTTCCATCTTTCTTCGGTTTTAGAAGTGGGATGATCTTGGCGTGTTTCCAGTTGCTTGGAAAATGTCATCTTTTTGGACACCAGAGTAGTGTCAAGAATATACGTTACCAAGCTGTGACCTATATTCATATAAACACTCAAATTTTTGAAAAATAAGTAAGAATGCCAAGTAAAATAATATTGGATGTACAACTCCATTTAATTAATAAAACCCTATTTATAAATTTTCTCCACCTGTTCAAAATTGTTTGAAAATTTCTCGTTGGATATTCTTAGCTAGTATGTAACTACAAAAATTAAAATGAGGGTGTACCTTAAAGAGATACTCCCCAAGTTTCTTCTTCTTCTTCTGGTTCCTATCCGTTTCGGATGTTGGAAATCATATTGGCAATCATGACCTTGCTCGCTGCGGGTCGAAACAGCTCCGTTGAGGTTTTCTTAAACCATGTTCTTAAATTCCGCAGCCATGATATTCTCCTTCTACCGGGTCCTCGCTTACCTTTGACTTTACCTTGCAATATAGACTGCAGCAGGGAGTAACGGTGCTGATTTCTCATAACGCCCCATAACGCCATAACATTTCTCCCCAAGTTTAACTATCAAATAAGAACAGTAAGTGTAAAGTACAACGAAAACCTGAGCAAAAACCTTCAAAATTTCTAACCAATGAAAAAATGTATAATTTAAATATTAAATAAAAAAATTAAATTAAAAGGAATCTATGAGTGTGCTTATTGCCGTTTTAACTGGATATGACCCACCTGTTCCTGAAATAACAGCAACTATTGAAGAATTGTTGTACAGAGTTGAGTCGTGGCTTTATCGTCGAATCCTGACGATATCCTATACCGACCACGTTACTAACCAGAACGTTTTATTAAGAATGCAAAAAGGAAAAGGGTTGTTAACCACAATAAAAACGTCGCCAACATCCGAAACAGATAGGCACTACAAGAAGAAGAAGATTGAAGAATGCCTTCAATGTTGAAACACATTATGGATTCCAGATTCCTGAACGGACAATGGCATCTGTGGAAATGCGTTGGAAACGTTAAAATGTTCCAAGCAATCTTCATTTGAATGCGCCTTTTACATCCCCATGGAAGTAAAAAAATGTTAAAAGCAAATATTTCCATATTTAGTGCGGAAGTAATTGCCATATATCAAGCCCTACTTTTTGTTTCTAACAGGGAATCCTCCATTATTATTGTTTCAGATTCCATGTCAGTTCTCACAGCCATTAACCAACCTTTTTTTCCAACCACATACTCCAATCCCTACATAATATTAATTAAAAAATTAGTGAAACACTTTAAAGAAAAAAAATGTGATATTTATATGGGCCAAAGCACACAGTGGAATTAAACATAATGAACATGTGGACCAATTAGCCAAATTAAGTATTTATTCAGTGGATACCACAGAATATCTAACCAGTATTTCTGATTTGGTTGCTACACGCAAGGCAGTCTTGAAATAGAAATGGAGTGATCTATAGTCTGAGTTTTGTTTTACCAACCCAAATAGATACACTTCTTTACACACAACTGTCCCTGTTTCACATTGGCATAGAACTTATAATGTCCCTAGGCATTATATAACAACTATATCTAGGCTAAACTTTGGACATGCTTGTTTTGCTGCTCATCTTGCAAGAATTCATGCGATTGAGAGTAAAAACTGTGTGGAATGTGGAATAGAAGGCGACCTAGTTCATGTAATTTTTGGTTGTGCCAAATATAATTTGGAATCTCCCTTATTATATAACACATTGCGTGCCACGTCTCTCATCTATGAGAGACACCAACATTTCTCAGAGGGCCACGTCGCTCATTTTTGAGAGACACGCATCGATCAATAGCTAGCCATGTATCTCAAATATGAAACCCAGTACCGTGTCTTTCTAATGGGGAATCGTGAGCGTGGCCTCTGGGCAAAGTAGTAAGTATCTTGGTTTGAGCAAGATTGGAAACATATATTTAACACAACAAAAAGTTGTGTTAAAATATTAACACAAAACTCATTCTGAACAAACGTATTTTTAGAACTTAACAAAACGAAGCAAAAATCAACTAACTACACTTAACAATAACTTTAATACAAAGGAAAAAAATTTAAAAACTTGTAAAATTAATGTTTTTCATTAAAACATAATGCACACATTTGCGGCTGTCCCGGGCACTTGTCGCAATAATTGTATGTTAATTTGACTTAAGATTTTGCAACTATACGTCCTGATTCCTTCTGAATCTTTGCATAGCACAACGAACACCTTCGACGGATTTTCTTTTCATTTTCCCCGACTCTCACAAGTAAATGGTGATATTCCTGCGGCTTTTGTGGCTACTGCTCGTTTTATGCTCGTTTTGTAGAATATCATGCGGGGGAAGATTGTAAAAAACGTAGCGTTGGAAGGCGAATAATGTCATGCTAGAGCAGCAGTGAATAGAGTACAAATAAGCATGATGATTGCCAACCTTCTAAATAAAACAGTAACTTAAGAAGAAGAATAAGACAAACTGAACTGAACTTATAGAAACAACCTGAAGATTCCATATGTGAATTACGTTACGAAATTTAAAGGATTAAAAAAAAATAAATAAAGAAAAAGAAATGAAAAAGGCAGTGAAATAAAGAAAACTGAAACCATATTTAAACATAAAATGCCTGAATAAAAGTACGGCATCTTATGGCTCACAGTTCAAGGTAAAATGAAAAATAATATGGTTTCAGCTTAGGGTCGTTGTTCCGAAAGTTAGAGTCGCCTATCGTTAGAATCGTTTAAATAGATTAGTTGTTGTTGTGGAGAACCATTTCCTCAGGTTTTTTAACCATGATATTCTTGTTCTCCTACTTCCTGATATTCCTGATATTCTTGTTCTCCTACTTCCTCGGGAACTTAATACTGTAGATTAATAGAGCTTTAGGCTCTGAAAAGTGGTAAAAGTGGTATTGCTTGGCCCGTCGTTCGCTAGACGTAATTGGCTGAAGTGTGAGCGTGACCTGAGTCTTCCAAATGTCTCGTAAGCTTCCTTCAGTTATATTTGCTTCTGGGTGAACGTCGTATTTCACCTTACCACAAAAATCGTAATAGTACAAACCTCCTCTTTGGTATAGCTGGGAATTTATATTCATTAGATCAGAAATACGGGCACTTGTTAGAGCACGTACTCTGATTTGGCGAATAGTGATTGCTGATTGTACATGATGTACCTGATTGGAAGTGTGTGCCATATTCGAGCTTTTGTTCCTTACTTTGCAACTCTTGAGTCGCACACCAGTGCAGTTACTATCCTTTCAGGTTTCGAACTCTCACTAGACTGTACACCCTTCCAGTTTCTCGGAAGCTTAGGTCTTAGAATTAGCGTAGATCCCAAAATTTTTAAGTGGTGAGTAAGTTATTGTTTCCTACTAATCCAGCTAATTCCACTAACATCGAACGAGATGGTCATCTGCGTCTGTCTACGTCTATTATATAGAGGATAATAGAAAGTGCTGTGGATCACGAAACCGGCGAACTCATAATGACAAAAAGCCGAAGAAGAAGAAAAATCTTTAATTGGATTTTAATTGCCTTTTATTGTAAGATGTGGTACAAAAACTGTGACAGTCAGCATCCAAGCTCCCTAACTAATCAACTCAACTGTATACAAAATGTTTTATGCTGAGCTGAAGTAAATTCAGGGACATACGTATACACCCAAAAGATAAATACATACAGGTAAAAAAAGTTCGTTACGCCAAGTAGCTAATGAAAGTGAAAATACTCATGTTTATTATCTTTCCCACTTATTTAGTATCAGTCAACACTGGGATAATTGACGTGAGAGTTTTTATAAACTATTTGAAGTGGTTTTGTGTAATGAAAATCACAAGAGATTTTAATTAACATTTCTTTTGATCTCAGAATACTTGAGGATTTCAATTGAAAATTTTAATTTATAGATAGTTAATTTATATAATCGTCCTCGAAAACATCTGAAAACGTATTGATAAGTTTAATATTACTACTATTGAAGAAAAGAAAGTCCTTCCAAAAAGGGTGAAGTCGGAAAATACCTTAGATATATGTTTGATCTACCTTTTCTAGATCCATTAGAAGTAGGTGAGTGTTTTGCTTTAGACTTTAGTGAAATATTAAAAGCACAACCAAACGCCAAAAGCCATACAACAATTTGCTGACTACTTGGTGGACAACTATATTTCTGAAGAGGCAAATTTCCTTCCTGAGATGTGGGCGGAAAACAGTTCATCACTTGAGCGCACAACCAATGCCCGTGAAAGTTTCCATTCTGAATTTAATTCGTTATTTTACAATCCGCACCCTAATATATTTCAATTTTTAGAAGTTTTAAAAGATATTCAAATTGACACTTATATAAAAATACGAAGTTCTGTAAAAAGAAAGAAATTAAAGCACAATAAAATTAGTAGATTTGATTTTGTCAAATGTATTTCATTTAGATTTCTAGCGAAATAAATGCCTAGTTTTAATTTATATTTGTTTAATTTTGTAAAGGTAGAGAATATCACATATTATGTTAGTTTTTACACTTGTATTACTTTCTTATTATACCTATATCTTAGAATAGGCACAAAAATTATTTCAGTAATTTTTAAAAATAATTCAAAATTTCTAATATAATTTCTAAATCAATCACTAACATTTTTCAAAATACATAACAGCAATGAGCGTGCTAATAACCGGCAAAATAACGCAAAAGATGGAAAACATATTAAGTTGTGAGATAAATAGAAATGAAACAAGTGGAGATGGGAAATTTAGCGATAGAACCTATTTACATTTCATTTATTGTTTCCCACCTTTAGACGTAAGAGTTTGGAAACTATCGCTGTGACAGTGACAGTTTTAGTTGACATCCTCCTCTGATACGTCTAAAGGTGGGAAACAGTGAATAGAATCGTTGATTGAATACGTTTGCGTTATTTTGCCGGTTATTAGCGCGCTTATCACTGAATTTATATAAATATTTAACTACCAATATTTGATATAATTTCTAATATAACTTCACTAGCTGTGAAAAAGTAATACTACGAATGGAGTTGGTATAGTTTTTGATAGTGAAATAAAAGATAATATAGTAGATGTTGTAAGAACAAGTAATAGAATACTGTCAGTGACATTTGTACTTGATAAAGAAATATTGAATGCGGATCAATCCAACACAGAATATAAAGCTATTCATGAAGGACTAGGCTTTGGAACTAGAAATGAAGCTAGAGATGCTGTTGCTTGAATTAGCAACAGTATTAGATATAGCGATTGTTAACACAGTCTTTCAAAAGAGAGAAACTCAACTTATTACGTAATTATTGCGTAAAAAAATGCATAAAATCACTCTCAAATTGATTATTGTGAAACGTAATCATTTTAAATATCTGAAATCGGTCTTTAAAAGTAATAGGGCAATAGATAAAAACTATTGCAGTAGATTTGGGGTGAGATGCATAAAATGCAAGAAAGCGAGTGCTGTGTTTCGTGACAGAAAGATTCCAAGATAACCGGAAGCAAGATTAAAAAAAAAGAGAAAGAGTAATAACGACTGCTTGTGGCGGAAATAAGAATGCTTGTATGAGTAAATGAAGTGACAAAAAAGGATAAAATTAAGATTGAGTATCCTAGAGGAAGCCTACGACTGTTTCAAGTTAAGAATTCACAACTGAACAGATAGGCCAGTGCATTTCTTACGGGCGTATGTTGCCAATAGTTCACGGGACTATGCAGGGCCGGCCGAAATAACCCATTCTTTATTTATATTCAAATTTTTATTTATATTTTCCAATGTTAATCAAATTTATTTTAAAAAGATAGGTACGTATCTATTTAATAAGCTTAACGACTACAATTACTTATAAATATGGTTACATTTTCAGGGAAGTGATTTTAAAGATTATTAGAAAAATGTCTTTATTAGTGGTTAAAATATTAGGTTTTACGCAATTGGTTAATTATTATGGCACAGGTAATTCTGACAGCTTAGGTGTCAACTCTCAAAATTATTTATAAAATATTACTTTCACAATAGTTAATAAATAGAAAGCAATAATAATTAAGATATTGTGCTTAAACTTCCATTATCGGGCAAGCCGGGCTAACAGGCCCTAACAGTAAACAATATTGATTACTTTATAATTGACTATTAATAGTTTTCTAATTCTCTTTATGTACTTAGTCATTCCAAACAATAGTGTCATTTGGAAAGCACATTTGGAAAGCAGACAGATTTATGAGTTATAGATAAATGAGCGGTATGTTTTTCAAAATAGTGTAATTAGGTGAAGTGGAGATTATATGTTTGTCTGTATACATAAGCCCAAACTGCCCGATTACGTTTTTAAATTCTTCTGCCCGGACAAGGGTTAAGGCATAACCATCGCGCACTCAAATCTCAAGTGTAAAAAATTATATTGTTAAAATGGATCCAGTTTTGCCGTTTAAAAGTGGTCAAATTTTACATCTGAGTGCTAAAAAAGTGATCTTAAACGTAGTGAGATACCACATTAATTTGCTTCGAGATGAAAGTCAACGTATTGTATTCGACAAAGTATCCGCGATGACAGGAGTGTCAGTTCGTACGATTCAAAAAATCGTACAGGAAGACAAAGAAGGTGAGCTTTCTGAGGTAAAAACAAACAGAAAAAGAACCCGTTGCCGAAACAACTCCAGAGACTATACTTACGATGAAGGTGTTCGTATCGGCGTTCGTCGAACAGTGCATAGTTTTTTTTTTGAAAACATTCCTCCTACTTTGAATCGTCTTCTGCCAAAAGTGAACCAAGACGAAAACTTGCCAAATTTTACCCGCAGTACAATGTACAGGTTGTTAAAAGACATGAACTTTGTTTATGCAAAACGTGATAAAAGTGCCGTGCTAATAGAACGTCCTGATATAATTGCATGGAGGCATGGATATTTAAGGGCCATTAAACAATATCGGGCTGAGGGCTATGACATTGTGTATTTGGATGAGTCATGGGTCAATGTGGGGCACTCGGTTTCCAGAGAATGGAAAGACAAAACCGTCACCTCGGCAAGAGATGCGTTCATAAAAGGGCTAAGTACTGGACTAAAGCATCCCACTCAGCGTGGACCACGTTTCATCCTTGTCCATGCCGGAAGTGAAAATGGTTTTGTAAACGGTGCTGAAATGTTTTTCCTTGCAAAAAAAAACAGCGCTGATTATCACGACGAAATGGACGGTCCGTGTTTTGAGAACTGGTTTGAAAACAAACTGTTGCCCAACTTAGTTCGAAAAACGGTTATTGTTATGGACAATGCTCCATATCATAGTGTAAAAACCGAGTTGTTGCCTAACCAATCGTGGAATAAGAATAACATTATGGACTGGTTAAGACAAAAAGACATATTTTTTGAAGAAAATTATCTGAAGTGCAAGCTTTTGGAGGTAGTCGCGCAATTTAAACAAAATTTTGATAATTACAAAATTGAAGAACTTTGTAAACAACAAAATAATGTCAAAGTGCTTCGTTTGCCTCCATACCATTGCGAATTAAATCCAATTGAAATGGTATGGAGCCAAGTAAAAAGGCATGTGGCCGTAAATAACAGCACCTTCAAAGCGAAGGATATGGAGGACCTCATAAAAAAAGCGTTTTCAAATGTTACGTCTGATAACTGGAAAAACTATATTCAACATGTAATGACTCTGGAGAAAAAATTTTGGGAAGTGGACGGTCTAATGGAAGACGTAACTCCCATAGTTATAGATTTATATGATAGTAGTGACAATTCCGATTTGGATATGGACGAAGAATGTACATAGTTTTTGATAATTGTAATATTGTAAATATATAAATGTCAAACTAAAAAACCAAATAATTTGTTACATTTCTATGGTTCTGTTGTATTTTTTTTAAAATATACAGAAGTTTTTATTGTTTTTTTATGTTTTTTACTGACACTAATAATATCTACCACAATACTCACTCAATTTGTTCATTAAACAATTAAGAATATTTTTAAGAGTCTGATGATGACCTAAGCCGAAATTTAATAAATAACTGTTGTGAGAAAAAGACATGTCTTTAATTTTTATTTTTCAAAAAAACAAAAAAAATTTAAAGTTACCTAAGTGAAAAAACGTCTAATGTGCAATATAACATGCAGTTCGGCCCTGCTTTTTCGCTGCAACTCCACTACTCTCGCCTATCTCAGTCTATCGGTAGTTCTGGCATCACCGCTTCCCATAAGGCTCCTTTATGAATTCTTAACTTGACACAGACAGTAGATGCTAATCACCAAATACGAAGAATTACTGATCTGCTAGTTTCTTGAAGGAGTAGGAGAGGAAGATCAAAGAAAACCTGATTAGGTAGGATATTTCGGTAAAGGGGATTGATATTTGTATCACGCAGAATAGAAAGGGGAGGCCCACCACGCATAGGGAAAAAGGCAACGAGAATAATATGACAATGATGATAATGATATTGATGAAGAAAATGTAGGTTGTGGTTTGGTTTTCGGTAAATATCAGAAATTTGTTCTCATTAAGGATCATATTCAAACCATAATGGATACCAGTTTCATTAATTTTTTTAACCGATCTTTGTAGGTCGGTTATACTTTCTGCTAGCAGTACGATAAGCTGCATAGGAATGCCATTAACTACTAATCTAACATGGTAAAAGTATACAGCTCTATCGTACTCATCGTTTGATCCTTATATTTTCTGTATAATGGTTATGCGATTTGATTGTAATACAAGTTTTTCATAACTATTTACAGATTTGATAATATCAAATTTGACAATTTGATAGGGTTTCATGCTTTTCTTCTTCAAGTGCCATCTTCGTTCCGAAGGTTGGCGATCATCAGGGCTATACGTATTTTCGAAACTGCTGACCGAAACAATTCGTTGTTGCTACAGCTATACCATTCCCGTAGATTCTTTAGCCAGGAGTTTTGTCTTCTTCCTATGGACCTTTTTCCTGCTATTTTCCCTTGCATAATTATTTGAAGCAGTTCATATCTTTCGTCTCTTGTAATGTGTCCCAAGTATTGCAGTTTTCGTTTTTTGATCGTAAATATGACTTCCTTTTCTTTATTCATTCTTCTCAAGACCTCGACATTTGTGACTCTCTCGGTCCATGATATTCTCAGGATTCTGCGATACATCCACAGTTCAAATGCCTCTAATTTTTTGGTATCAATCTTTTTCAACGTCCATGACTCCATTCCGTAGAACAGCACAGAAAGTACGTAACATCTCATCAGGCGAAGTTTCATTTCAAGGCTCAAATCTCTTCCGCAGAACACTCTTCATTTTAGTGAATATGGATCTGGCTTTTTCTATTCTTATTTTGATTTCTGCTGATCTATCGTTGTCTTCATTTATAAAAGTGTCTAAATATTTGTATTTGCTAACTCGATCGATTATTTCATTGTGTAAATATAAATTTTGGACATTTTGTGTTGATTTCGATATTACCATAAATTTAGTTTTCTTTATGTTCAAAGATAGTCCATATTCTTCGCTGCAGTCTGCTATCTTATTCACCAATGTCTGTAGCTCTTCAAGTGTTTCTGCGATCAGAACGGTCTCGTCAGCAAATCTCAGATTGTTTAATCTAACACCATTTATTTTAATACCTACGGATTGCTCAGAGAGTGTTCTATTCATTACGTGTTCGGAATAGAGATTAAACAGGGTTGGTGACAGTATACACCCTTGTCTCACACCTCGCTTTATTTTAATTTCTTCAGTGGTATTATTCTCTACTCTCACTACTGCTTTCTGATTGTAGTACATATTTGCTATTAGTCGGATGTCTCGTTTATCTAAATTCTTTTCTGTCAGGAGTATGATTAGGTGATCATGCCGCACTTTATCAAAGGCCTTGTTGTAATCTATGAAACACATGAATACATCTTGATTTATGTCAAGATATCTTTGAGACATAACGTTCAGTGCAAACAACGCCTCTCTTGTTCCAAGTCCATTTCGGAATCCAAACTGGGTATTATTGATATCCATTTCTAGTTTTGTGTGTACTCTAGAGTGTATAATTTTCAGGAATATTTTCAGTACATGGCTCATCAGACTGATTGTACGGTAATCACTACATTGCTTGGCATTTATCTTTTTTGGCATAATAACAAAGATGGATAAAAGCCATTCTTGTGGTATTTTTCCTGATGTATAAATCCTATTGAAAAGTTCAACTAAAATGTGAATCGAGTCTTTTTCTATTAAAATTATAGTTTAAGGATTTTCGTTGGTATTTCATCTGGACCTGGGGCTTTTCCATTTTTCATTCTTTTTAGTGCGTACATTACTTCCTCTTCCGTTATTTCTGGACCTTCGTCTCCTTGTTTTCATGCTTTTAATATATTCTTGCGTTAGTTTTACTAAAAATTTTTATAATGGTTGATATTAATTACTCGATGAAAATCGCTTTATAAATCGAAAAAGATTTAAGTGATTTTCTTTACAACTTTAAGCGATCAACTTTATTAGTTCGATAGGCAGTTCTTCCTCGCCAGGTGCTTTCCCATTTTTCCTATTTTTGAGTGCACACTTTACTTCTTTTGTTGTTATTGTTAGTATTGCTACACGAAAGCATTTTTTAATCGAATAGGGGAAGGGTACCTTTGTTGACTGTATCTATTTGGTGCT